>NW_027506677.1:0-36750 GCF_021521415.1 Bidens hawaiensis
CTTGATAGTTTGACTCTTCAAGGTCAAACTAATACTAATCTTTATTACTAACTAATTCTTGTTATTTAAAGCTTGTTACTATAACTTGTTAAAACATACTCCCCTTGTTTCCTTGGCTTTCTCTTCTCTGGCCTTGTTAGTTTAGGTGTATTGCTAGGCAAGGCTACATGGAGGACTATTATAGTACTTGATAAACACTTTAATTTATGCTTTAATTTGTTAAAGCTTATTAATACTGTTTAGTCCTTAATTAATTTTATTTTCCAAAATCATTTTAATAGTTCAATGGTATTTGAGTATGTGGTAGCCATCCTCGGTTTCATCCCGAGTCAAGAACCGAACCTAAACAGAACTTTTGTCTAAATACTTTATTGTTAACATGTTGTATGTAAGACTTGAGTATTATCATTTCTAAGTTTGTTCTAATGAGTTCTATGGTATTGGGTATGTAGTAACCATCCTCGGTCTTATTCCGAGTCAAGGACCGAACCAAGACCGAACTCTCGTTTAGATGCTTTATATTTAAAATGATTTAATAATATGTTACATGTAACATTTGTATATTATAAATTCTACGTTCATTTTAATAAGTTCTATGGTATTGGGTATGTGGTAACCATCCTAGGTCTTATTCCGAGTCAAGGACCGAACCAAAACCAAACGAAACCGAGTTCACTCGCTTAAGACACACTAGTTGCGTTTTGGGCCATCGAATCTCGTATTTTTCTCTAAAACTATATTATAAACTAGTTTTAGTTATTTTCTCAAAAGACTTGGTATGTTGGATTCAACTAGATCTTATAACAAGTTTGGACCGACAAAACTAAACACTCGCTTAACGAACGACGAGGTTCTTCTTAATAGAACTACACACTTGGTTAAGTTTCTCTTTGATTTCATTGAGTTATCTCATAACATTTATTACTTTGGAATCTCGGCTTCGAGCTTGACCAATTATCAAGACTCGAACCGACAAATCCGAACACTCGTAAATCTCATTTTGGTATCTATTTTACAAATGATCTTGCAATATTGCAACCTTACTCTAATATTTACTTAACAAAGATTAAGTAAAACAAATGAATAGAATATCATGACCCGACTTCGAGTAAACTTACTTTTTAAAAACCACTACTTTAATTTCCTATGTATTTACATTTTAGCCTTCAAACCTTAATTAATTATCTTACTAGTCATGTTATTTTACTTTAAAGCTTTTAAGTCCATCTACTGACTCAAGACCCTTTTTAATCTAGGTCTTACTCGTTGAACTTACCTTTCCGTTTTATCGCAAACTAATCCTTCAAGTTACTTGTTTCATGTGAGTACATTTCACCCCCCGTTTTGGGGGTAACATGCATACGTACCTATTCAAAACAAGAATGATTTATAATACTCTATCCTCAAACCACAAACTCTAGGTTGTATGAGACTTATAATACTTGCTCTATTGTGTGTTATATGTTTCATATGATTTACTTGCACGAGTGTTTATTTTATGTTGTTGTTGAGCCTCAATAAGTATGATCATATGCATCCCTAACTACTTAAGCCTTGAGCTAGTAGAATATGGCCTCATTATCCGAGTATGTCGGTTGTTACCGATTAGAAATGATCCTAATTTACTTATGATATATATACCGCAATTAATGCTTTTATTTATAGTCTCATATTCATTTGTGTATTTTGCCTCATATTATATATACTCAAAACTATGAAATTTCTCACAAATATACGTGTTGACAAATATTATTTTATTTATTTTTACATGCTTGATTATTGGTTGATTGGAGTTTGAAGATGCTATCTTATTTGAGACCGTTTAGGTTGTTAGAAGAATGAACAATTAAATTCTTATATTTGGTGTTATTTTGCATGAACAAGATGTATTACTTTTGGTGATTGAATGAAATTAATAAGTTGTTTAAATATTGTCACTTTAATAGTGTCTTATGTTCTTAGGCAATCTGTTGCGCCCCGGCATGTTCCGCTGCCTTTGGTCGGGGTGTGACAACCAGGAACGGAGAGCTTCCCACCCTTTTCCGCCGACTCTTTGGCCTTAAGAACACTGATTTTAAGAATGAGTGATTGCCCTTCTCTGACCCTTATTGTCCCCCTAAGAGTGGACAGCTAATGCGTTCCACTTATTGAACATGGTTCTATGATCGGTTAATCTCAAGTATCCGTGATCATGAGATATATAATTATCACTATAAATAAGAACAATAACTCCAACAGTAGTGATTAATATTGACATAATATATATAAGTGGATCGATCAAGTATCCGAATTCTAAAGAAAATCATTATTGATAATCCAAGACCATACATATTGATAGACAAAACTGCTATTTATTTGCTTAATAGACAGATTGATATAAAATCATGACTATACTTAACAATAAAACACTCTGAAAAGCCCACATACTATGAAGACTTTTTGTTGCCGTCGGGAAAAGAAGAAGTCCTAGCCCTATTAACATAGGAACTGGAAGTGGAAGAAAGGGTATTATCCACGCATATTGATATGTCTGTTCCATAAAAAATATTCTTAGTTAATTGTTTTCGATTCACCGGATCTTGCCTATTTCGAAAAAAGTCAATAAAAAATCAAGATATGCACTAACTTATTGAATCATTTTATATTAGTTTATTCTGAGTCTTTTTAAATCGTTCAAATATTCAAAAAAAGAAGTTATAATTGGTCAACTGATATAACCAAGTGACATATAAAAATGAATACTTCTATATAGTAAAAAAAGACTAAATCCCATTCATCTATGTTCTTCACACTCGTACAATGAAAGGCATGTTCATCCCAAGGTGAGCTTAACCCCGGGAAGGCGGCTACAAACAACCACACACATAAAACCCTAAGTTCCAATATTTATAGCCGGGTTTACATCATCTGTAGCATCTGTTGTGCAGGCATACTTTCGCGACATCAGTCTTCAAGCGTAACCATAATAAATAACTCTTTTGTTTTGTTTGTTAGATATAGTCGTTGTAACGACTATTTTATCAAAACCATCACAACACCCCAGCACTTTGTGGAAAGCGCTACCCACCAAAAAAGAGACTTAAGCGCCCGGGGTGGCTGTGTGCCCAGGCGCCTTGGGGGATTTTTAGGTGGGCAAAGTGCACACTACACCCTAAGTTCCAATTATCATAGTAAGCACCCGATCTTATTAAGGCATTTTCTTTGGCAAAGGTGATACCGTGATGAACAAAATCAGGCCTTTCAAAAGTTAATTTATCGGAACAAGAGATTGGGTATTGACTGGGAGAAGTGACGTCGGTTCGGCTACGTTAATTTATCTTGGTCTTTTGGGTCCTTGCTTCTTGTAAGTGGTCATTTCTTTTCTTATTTTATAAAATTGGCCTTTCATATATAAAAAGAAGACATGATGAACTACTATGACTACCTTATAAGAGGCCTTTTTAATTTCATTTTTGATTTGAGAGTGGATATGAATTGTAATCAAGTCAGGGATGACTGAATGAGTCGATGATCGGATTGAATTTGTAACATGGGATATTGAATAACGGCTGTGATTGCAAATTGCAGAAGATTAATTGCTAGACATCGTTGCTTATGATCAATGATTGGTTAATTAGGGATTTATCAAGTTGGCTCACAATACCAGCCCAGTTGTCATGGTATTTTTGTTCAAAATTTTGGTGTGTATTAACCAAATTCAGAGAGGTAATTCAAGCACAATTGCAAATAACTCATTTAACTATCAACACATTTTATTCATTTTTACATTAATTAGAAAAGGATGGGAGAGGTGGTATCTTCATGGCACAACAAACGCAAACAGTTTCTTGACAAACCCAGGCTGCAATTTCTTCGTCGGGTGCGGTAACAAGATCTAAACACTTGTATTGACAAGTATGATATTTGCAAGGTCCTGGTGCATAATCATAAACATAAGGTTTTGAACCACCTGTATTAAATCAAAAGAAAAAAACCAAGAAGTATTAAGATTAACTATGGAAATGGATATAAAGAAAGTAAGAATTTTTTTATTACCCCACTTTTCGCAATATTCCTCAGGGGTATATCCACCGATAATCCCGTTAATAAAAAGCATGCAAAACAACACAAAGCACATTATCTTTTTCTCCATTATATTAACGTCAACCAGATATCTACAAAGAAGCAGTGTGCATGGAGATGAATACAGGATGTGGTATTTATAAGAGGCTGTGAATGTATTTATGTGAGTCTTTAAACTGAATATTAATTGATTTTAATTTTAAACCATTAAGTGGTTTTAATACTAATTAGTGCAATGTAACAGATTACCTTAAATGGCCATTGCCAAACCATGAAACTTTTTATTTAATTTTTTAGCAATAAAAGAAATATAAATAATGATGGTAAGTAAATGGTTAAGGTATTTTTGAGAATTTAAATGTTGTTTAAAACCAAAATAGCGAAAATCCTATTTGTAGATAATTTACACTTCAATAAGTTACTAATAATTTATACATGCTTGAGAGTGAATATAGCTTAAATCAATTTATAATTTTTGTAATTGCAACCGATGACATATTGATATGCCAAAAGAAAATAAACTAGATTTAACGTGAACTTTAGGTCATGTGGTACATATTCAGGCCATTTAAGTTACCTTCACGTATGGTTCATATTATCCACTTTACCTATTTTCACTCTATTCTTTTGGATTTGAAGTCCTTAGTTATAGGGATTTTGGTTAAAAGATTAATGTTGAGCCAGTTTTATTAAGTTAATTAAGGGTCTGTTTCGTTTTCTTGTTCACCAAGATAGAAACTTTAGTTTATCTATATATATTTAGGAGTTAGGATCAAATGAAAACTATTTTTTAAATAGTAAGAGCTAATTAAGAAATTGCAAATGAAAAGTAATAAATAAGTGGTAAAGGACATTAGACTGGAGGGTATGGATCAGGGAGGCATTAGAGGATAAAGGACATTAGACCGGAGGGGGAATGGTCCTACGTGCACATCACCTCACTCGCATGAGGCATTGAAACAACCCCCCCCCCCCCCCCCCCCCACACACACACACACACTTTCCATTTCATGCGTTACAGGAGGAGAATAATCCTAGTCACGAGGCTTATTCTCTTAGTCTTGTGACCGTTGTGAGCCAACGGCTCTTCTCCTATTTTTTTATTAACTTATTTATAAATATACAATTTCATCTAAAGGTTGCATTAGTGGTTTGTACTTTGTGCTCTATTTGTTGTAATGTCTTTCTCCACAAGTTGGGTGCTACATTAATGCATTGTTGGTTGTAATATATGATCATCATGTTGTGCCCTTATGTTATTATTCTTTGGTCTCTGCCTCTTTTATTGTGAAGTCTGGTGAGGGTGCTACACATTAGTTTTCAAAAGCTTTCAACAATGTTTAAGTAATTAATAGTTTCGCGTAACTTTATGCACCATTTTTTACAGCTATAAGAAATAAATAACATACGAGACGTAATCAAGACACCCCCATTGCAATGCAGAGTTTAATCGTCATAGGCACCGCTGTAACATTTCAGTCTGCTGTTAGGTTGAAGTGTGACAACCGCCGCATCGCGACGGTCAAACCTACTAGTTTATATTATAAATACATCCATATATCTAAACCAATCTCAAACCATTTTAAACAAACCAATTTCAACAAAAACAATAACATTTCAACCACAAATTTTAACATGAATTCTTCTTCGAGTTTTTTTATGCAAAGTTCACGATATATCTATCCATTTATTAGTTCGACCCAACTTAAAATTGACTTCTATTTTCCCCTTTGAATAATTTAAACGAAGGCTTTGTCTTGAGCCGGAAAGAATAAAATATTATAATAACTCTTAGTTGATACAGACATGCTATTTTTTCCATTCATTCCCTTTGAGGATCAGTCGTGGTCTTCCAAACTTTACCGATGGTATGGGCGAATCCTTCGCTTCATCTAAATGTGTAAAAGATCCTAGCCGCACTTAAAAGCCGAGTACTCTACAAACAACGATTTTTATTAGATGCAGAAAAGAAATAAACTTCACAGAAGTTGAAATACGAAGAAATAGATATGCCTAGCTATTTTAGTCTATCGGTAAAGTATCTAACTGATAGAGTAAGCACCGTAAAGATCAATTAGCGAGGTTTTTGCCGATACAATAAGTACTGCTTACTTTATGTCATGATGTGAGATAAACGCTAGTAATCAACTTATGTAATAGAGTTTATCCACTAAGGTATTTAGCAGCGGTGTAGGATCAGATGTCGAAGATAGTAAGTTTTTCCTTTCGAAAGTCTTTTTCAAAAATTCTATATAATCTAAATTTCTATATGACTTTATATATAGTGTCTTGAGCTTATGAGCAATCTAAGTTACGCCCCGATATGTTCTGTCGTTATTCGGGGTGTGACATGACGTTCTTTCACTTGCGCATGGTCTGGTGAAGGAATGGCATGCGTCTATTAGGATATATTTAAGGGATAGTGGACCTGCAATTTGGTAAATGTAATTATCAAGTATTTTACTAAAACAATATTGATATTTGATATGCTCTTTGCAAAATCAACAAAATAGTGTTGACGTTATGATATGAAAACTCTTCATAACGCGTTGCATTTTATTTTAATATTATTCACTAAATGTAATGTTTGCAATGACTCTATTTTGAGGAAGTTGACTGGGATCAAGTCAGTTAATGATGTGATCGACTTAAGGACTTAACTATGTGTAGTGTGTGTATGCACGAAGAGAATTTGACAGAGTAACAACGTCTAGAGTCGATAATCAGATTGACAACTTACATTCGCTAAGCATATATTACATATATATGGGAATGAGCGCATTCGCTTAACACACTCAATGAATAACTACTCATTCGCTTCCAAAACTGCCTAAACTAGCGAATGTCACCCCATTCGCCAACTACAAAGGCGTATGGGCTTATATGTAGCGTATAAGTCACCATTCGCTTAACAAACTAAGCGAATGGGCTATACATAATTAAAATAATGCCCCTAACCATGTTCTAGACAAAATCAAAAATTTACAAAGTACAAGACAGACAAATACTGCGTCAACATATTTGTCTTATTTTTTTAATTAAAAGAGCATTACAATTACTCTTCCCGTCTCCTATGATCACAAGAACTAAACCTTGCAAAGTGGTCCGTTTTGACTCAAATCAAACTATTTTCTTAAGGTGGATCATTTTGACCTGAACTCATTTTCAATTGATAATCCTAACAGAACCTGTTTGATTTAAACATATTTTGACCCGACACCCAACCCAGCCTACTCGTTTTGATCTAAACCAAGTTGCTTTTTTAAGGGTGGTCCATTTTAATACCACCACCTGAACGGAGAAACAGGACTGTTGAGATCTTAATATCACCACCTGTATGGAGAAACAGGACTGTAGAAACCCACATAAATGGCCTTTACATAAAAAAAAAATCCCTACCCTACATTATCCCTTAGGAGCCAAGTTTGTTCCTTTTCTCTTTCATTTGTTAAACCAACATTACAAGCCGTGTTAGCCTTGGCCTTTTATTATTTAAACCTCGTGGATGAAACCTGGTATGTTAGAGTTGTATATAAGTTGTTTGTATATATTGATTGATGTTAGTATTTGTTTAAAAAAATGAAAAAAAGTAAAAAAAAAAAGATAAAAAGAAAGAGAGAAAGAAAGAAAAAAGTTGGAAAATCAGAAAATCTCAAAAAGAGTCAGTGTTTAAAGTCAGTATTGGTTGTAAATAGTAGTCAATGAGTAGTTCAATTGTTTTTTCATTTGTGTGAATAAATTGGGTTCCATCCACCATAAGTCACTATAAAATCATATTCAACACCTGAACCTAAGCCACAACAAAACCTTACTCCTATTATTTATGCAACCGGTGGGTAATGGGTGGAGATATGACCGGCTCACAAGCTTATTACTTTGTGTTCATACTCGGTATATAGGGCAGAGAGATACTAGCACACTTTTTGCTGGTCTAGATATAAAACGAGAGAAAATATATTATATTATGAGGGATGCGAACATGTGTGCCTTAACTTGAAACAAAGTAACACTTGTTTGTACGATCTTGTAAGTGTCAGTTCTTGGGAATTGGGTATGAACTTATATCTTACTAGTATTAATAATGATAACTGATGAACCATCTATCGAGGTGTATGTGTTGCATGAGAGTTTTCTTGAAGGCAAGCATATGATAAGTGTGGGGATGTGACGTGTGGGTAAAAGAATGTGTTTTAAGTGTTTAATTTCGTGTATGTTAAGTTTATTTATATATCGAACACGAGTACTTTGAGTGCTTTTATGTTTACAGGTGCTTGGAGCTTAAAGAAACTAATATGGAGCACTTAGGATGGCAAGAAAGTGTTATGGGCAAAAAGGAAGCAATCGGGGGTGTTCGAAAGTGATTCGTGCGCATCTAAAGTAAATGGGCATATTCGGGACAAGAAAATGAGTTACAGAACCCATAATTTATGAATTTTGTGTTTCTTGACGAGAAGAGTTTGAAATGGAATAATAGGAGCCATAAAGCCCGTAGGCTATTGTGGCCTAGTCGTAGGTTATGGTGGCCTACGGCCAGGTCTGGCGAGAATTGTGTTTTGGGCTTGTTTTCTTCCATATTTAAGCCGGGATAAACCCTAAATCGATGATCACTTTGCTCTTACTATCTTGGAGAAATATGACAGACACGTGAGATGTAATGTTACAATGATCACTTTGCTCTTACTTAAGGTTAAATAAAATATTTAAAAATGTGTAAACTCTTAAATTCAAATGTCTTAATTTGCACTTGTCTCATGCATTATATATAGTATATAGATATAGATATATGTTTCACATTATTATATTATATTTTATGAGCTAGTATTCATGTTTTAAAATGACTTGACTGTAGTTTGACCCTGTGGTGAAACTCAAAACACATAAATTGACCTGTGGTAGATTTTTCGCCGATGTAACCCCGTGGTGGTCATTTATTTGCAACCGGGACCAACCATTACTTAACGCCAGTTAGCTCCGTTAAATCTAGGGGCAAAGTCGTCTTTTCACACCTAAACATAATATAATATAATATGTTGGGCCTAGATTCTATGGTTTGTACTTAGTTTATATTGTTACTGGGTGTTGTATGTAAACCGAGATCCTTATGGATCTCGGTGGGCTTTGGGCTATGGTTGGGCTAGCATGTTGGGTACCCTATATATAGAACATATTGTATAGGGTTGTTGGTTTTTCATTCATTACTAGTTTTTGGCCGTTCACCTAGTCATAGTGAACGAGGTTTTGTATCGTGCATAAGCACCCGGCGTTTAATATAACGTGTGTTTTGAAGCATCCCCATATGTTTTACGTGTTCATATTCTGTGTTCTTGAATCATCTAGTATTGGGTTTCCGTACCAACATCTAGATTCGTTGATATCATAATTGAAAGATCCGTCTTGGACCTTACAATTGGTATAAGAGCCTTAGACCTATTCAGGCTCGTTATTGTGATATCAAGGATTCAAGATTTTTGTTTCTTGGTGGTTGTGTTAGTTTTTCCGGTGAACAGTTGATCGGAGAGGTGAAGGTTCTGTTTTTGGTAAAAGATTGGTTTTAGGTTTGGAAACAAATCAAATCCCAGTTTTCTCGAAAGTTAGTTACGATTAAAATTGGTTTTTGGCTTAAAAACAGGGTTCTCGGCATCAAATACTTGTTCTCGGCAAAATTGGTGAGTTCTCGGTCAACTATTGGAGTTCTCGGTCAAAGTTTTGTATTCTAGGCCAACGATCTTGGTTCTCGGTTAATCCTAGTTCTCGGTCAAAAATTTGTGGTTCGCTGACAACTGATTTGGTTCTCGGTCAACGTTGATTCTCGGTCAACAGGACTGTAACCACTTTTGGGCCTAATCAATTTGATTTGGGCTTTGTGTTTTGGGTTTTGTGGTTACTTTTGGTCCTGATTAATTTTCTGGACTTAAATTACTCGTTAACTAATTTAACTCAACATGGAACAATTAACTAATGGCAATGGTTCAACCAATGCCTCACTCCATCAAGAGCTGGACTCTATATTGGGGACCACCACTCGTATACCTCGTCTCTTGTCTCATGCGGGGTTTAGTGAATGGAAGTTTCGTTTTGAAAAATACGTCAAGATGAAGGATGCCAAAGTTTGAAGAAGTATTGTTAGGGACCTCAAAGAATTACTTATCAACGTGCTAACTCAACTGAAATCATTGTGAAGCCCGTTGCTTTGTATGATGATGATGATTTTACTAAAGTTGAGGAGGATGAAAAGGCACATTCAACTTTAACCATGGCACTCTCACCTGAGATTTCCCTTGGTTTTAGAGAAATGCAATCTGCTAAGGAATTACGGGAGGCGTTGATTGAGGTGTATGAAGGAAATGAAGACATGAAAAGAAGTCGCCAAGACTTGTTGCGACAAAAGTTCAATATGTTTAACCAAGTTCTGGGAGAGTCGTTGGAGATTCAACTCCAAAGGTTCATAGCCCTGGTGACTGAAATGAGATCCGCAAGCATTTATCTAGCAACCTCTGAGATAAACAACAAGCTGGTGAACTCTTTAACAGAGAGTTGGGATATGAATGTTGCTATTATCAAGAAGACTAAAGATCTCGACAGAATGTCTATCTCTAAGATGATAGCTACTATCAAGGCATGTGATATGGATGACAAGCAACGTGCAATAAATCATGCAAACTCCTACAGTGCAGCTGGGTACAACGTTGCTTCCAACAATGCCCTCATTTCTCAAGACAGTTTCTCAATGTTCAAGGCCACTCAGCAACATCCACCTCAAGGAAACTTCCAAATGTTCAAATCCACTCAAGGCCAATCATCTTCCATTCCACCTCAACCAGCTCCAGTATTCTTCACTAAGTTTGCTCAATCTCCGGCTGATAATGGAAAATCTTCTTCTTCTGACGTTGCTTATGGTCAGAACTCCAGTCAGATACCCTCCATTTCGAAAGAGACTCAGGAGAACATAACTCTAATGGTGGGATTCATGAACTGCTATAATGCATTTCTAGCTGGAGACTTGGTCCAACCTGTAGTTGCTGATGAGCTCGATCAGATCCATCCTAACGATGTTGAAGAAATGGATTTTTCTTGGCAAATTGCCATGGCGGTATTTCGGGCCAAGAAATTCACTAAGAGGACGGGTAGAAACAATTGGAATATGCCTAATAATCATAAGGTGGGTTTTAACAAGGACACTCTGAGACGCTACAACTTTCACGAGCCAGGTCATTTTGCTCTTGAATGTACTAACCCAGCAAAGGAAGGTAACACGGAAAGGGCGTTGGTTACAGTGGGTAATGCTAGATGAGAGGTTAGGGGTAGTTCGGGAAATGATGAAAAGGGATTGGTTGCTCAACAATTTTCTTGGGAGGATCAGATGGCTGCTCCCAACATTGGAAATCAGACCGCAAACTTCGCAAATGTTGAAGACACTGAAGAAGAAAATGCTGATGAGGAGCAAGTCAAGGAATTTCAATTCGCATATATGGCCTTCACTTCTCCCGACTCATCTGAGGTAAGTTTTCAACCATGTTCTCAAGATTGTATTGTTAAGATAGAATTATATAGGCTCCACAATGATAATTTAATTAGAGACATGGAAAGAGTAAAATCTGAAAATTTCAAACTTAAGAAAAACGAAAAGGGTTTTCTGGATAAAATAGAAGCAACTCAAAAGGATTTATCTAAGCTTAAGTCTGAATTCAGTATAAAATGCTGTCACTACCTCGACGCCAAACAGGAAATTGTTGAATTAACTAGCTAAACTGGAAGCCTCTACATTGGAAATTTTGAACCTAACTAGTAAATTTGAAAGGGCAGAACTAGATTTTAAAAAATTTGATGGTTCCAGTAAAGTAGTTAACTCAATGATTGAAAATCAATTATGGTGGAAAGAAAACGAGGTTGAGGGCATAGGATATAGTCAAATTACCCCACCCTACGACCACAATTATGTTAGTAGTCCTGTTACCAAAGAACAGGAAGAAAAGGTAAAGGGCATGAAGTACGGCAAACAAGATAAATATGATGGAGCTAGTCTTGAGAATGCAAGTGTGTCCACTTTAGGTGTGAACGAATCAAACGTGTTTGCTTCATGTGCTAACTCAAATGAAATTTATTGTTAGGGGACCTCAAAGAATTGCTTTTCAACGTGCTAACTCAACTGAAATCATTGTGAAGCCCGTTGCTTTGTATGATGATGATGATTTTGCTAAAGTTAAGGAGGATGAAAAGTCACTTTCAACTTTAACCATAGCACTCTCACCTGAGAACGTGCAATAAATCATGCAAACTCCTACAGTGCAGCTGGGTACAACGTTGCTTCCAACAATGCCCTCATTTCTCAAGACAGTTTCTCAATGTTCAAGGCCACTCAGCAACATCCACCTCAAGGAAACTTCCAAATGTTCAAATCCACTCAAGGCCAATCATCTTCCATTCCACCTCAACCAGCTCCAGTATTCTTCACTAAGTTTGCTCAATCTCCAGCTGATAATGGAAAATCTTCTTCTTTTGGCGTTGCTTATGGTCAGAACTCCAGTCAGATACCCTCCATTTCGAAAGAGACTCAGGAGAACATAACTCTAATGGTGGGATTCATGAACTGCTATAATGCATTTCTAGCTGGAGACTTGGTCCAACCTGTAGTTGCTGCTGAGCTCGATCAGATCCATCCTAACGATGTTGAAGAAATGGATATTCTTGGCAAATTGCCATGGCGGTATTTCGGGCCAAGAAATTCACTAAGAGGACGGGTAGAAACAATTGGAATATGCCTAATAATCATAAGGTGGGTTTTAACAAGGACACTCTGAGACGCTACAACTTTCACGAGCCAGGTCATTTTGCTCTTGAATGTACTAACCCAGCAAAGGAAGGTAACACGGAAAGGGCGTTGGTTACAGTGGGTAATGCTAGATGAGAGGTTAGGGGTAGTTCGGGAAATGATGAAAAGGGATTGGTTGCTCAACAATTTTCTTGGGAGGATCAGATGGCTGCTCCCAACATTGGAAATCAGACCGCAAACTTCGCAAATGTTGAAGACACTGAAGAAGAAAATGCTGATGAGGAGCAAGTCAAGGAATTTCAATTCGCATATATGGCCTTCACTTCTCCCGACTCATATGAGGTAAGTTTTCAACCATCTTCGCATAAATCATTTTGAGTTGCTTCTATTTTATCCAGAAAACCCTTTTCGTTTTTCTTAAGTTTGAAATTTTCAGATTTTATTGATAAATCCTTTTGAGTTGCTTCTATTTTATTGATAAGATAGAATTATATAGGCTCCACAATGATAATTTAATTAGAGACATGGAAAGAGTAAAATCTGAAAATTTCAAACTTAAGAAAAACGAAAAGGGTTTTCTGGATAAAATAGAAGCAACTCAAAAGGATTTATCTTAGCTTAAGTCTGAATTCAGTATAAAATGTTGTCACTACCTCGACGCCAAATAGGTAATTGTTGAATTAACTGCTAAACTGGAAGCCTCTACGTTGGAAATTTGAACCTAACTAGTAAATTTGAAAGGGCAGAACTAGATTTTAAAAAATTCGATGGTTCCAGTAAAGTAATTAACTCAATGATTGAAAATCAACTATGGTGGAAATAAAACGAGGGTGAGGGCATAGGATATAGTCAAATTCCCCCACCCTACGACCACAATTATGTTAGTACTCCTGTTACCAAAGAACAGGAAGAAAAGGTAAAGGGCATGAATTACGGCAAACAAGATAAATATGATGGAGCTAGTCTTGTGAATGCAAGTGTGTCCACTTCAGGAGTGAACGAATCTAATGTGTTTGCTTCATGTACAGAAAAAGTAATTGTGAAGGAATAGACTGATGTGGACGACGACCCTTGTGTTGAATTTAATAATGACATTGTTTATGATGTTTCTTTAAGACTACCTATTTTGAATTATGTTATTCCGACTGTTTGTGTGGGCTCTATTTTAAAGAGCAAGGATTCTTGTGTGGTTGATTCTGTTAAAACTTTCAATTCTGATAATGTGGTTTCCAATAAAATTAAAAATTCGAAAAATTCCAACAAATACTCACCACCCAAATTTGTTAAAGAGGGATGCTCTAATGACAAACAAGGTGATAAGTTCAATAATGTTAAAAATGGTCATCCTAGTCCACACAACCAGTCCAGACTAGGAGTTGCCCAAAATGATTTCTACGTAAAACGCCAAACTTGTTTTAATTGTGGCACTCCTGGTCGTATTGCCAGAAATTGTCCACATCGTCCATACGTTCCCTATTATGGATTTTATCAGAGGAATATGCTCTATATGCCTCATAATTCATACATGCAAAGATTCAGACATAATCAGGCTAATCCCTCTGACGATGATTGGAACCGAAACAAATCTGATAGGTTTAGTCCTCATCAGACCAAGCCTAACATGTTTTGCAATGGGGTTAGAAAAGATGCTTCGGTTTCAAAAACAAACACGTATTCTAAACTGAAATAGGTAGAAAAGACAAAATCGTGTCATTCTAACCCAAAAACACCGGAGATGAAGTCAACCATTCGTACATATAATGCCAAATCTTACAATGGTAGACATAAATGGTTGTCTAAATCTCCGGTAAAAGAGTCTACAAACCAAACATTTGATGATCTAAAGGACATGTCGTGGCAACTCGTGACAACTTTAGGTGAGTCAGGGTCACCTAGTGTAACTATAGACTGGGTACCAAAGTCTAATTAATCCTGCTCTTTGTGCAGGGACAGCTATGGAGGAATATCA
The DNA here is from genome assembly GCF_021521415.1 of Bidens hawaiensis. Taxonomy (NCBI): domain Eukaryota; kingdom Viridiplantae; phylum Streptophyta; class Magnoliopsida; order Asterales; family Asteraceae; genus Bidens; species Bidens hawaiensis. Next base: position 14,802 of record NW_027506677.1, read on the forward strand.
TCAGACCCTGGTATGTTGATAGTGACTGTTCCAGGCACATGACAGGAGACATTTCCCAAATGCACGACATTCAAACATTTAATGGTGGGTATGTGTCCTTTGTGGGAGGAGAGAAAGGGAAGATTACACAGAAGGGTACTGTAAGTAACGGTGTTCTAAAATTCAAAAATGTTAATTTCGTTCCAGAATTGAAGCACAGTTTGTTAAGCGTGTCACAAATTTGTGATAAAGAATTTTCAACTCATTTTACTAAGGAGTGGTTGATTTTGAAACCTGGTATAATTATACCAGAACACTGGATTCTTGTTCGATCACAACGAAAAGATAATGCTTATGTGATCGACATGAACAAAAATGTTCCTGATGAAATAACATGCTTGTTTTCAAAAGTGTCTGAATATAATGCCATGCTATGGTATCGTCGTCTTGGTCATGCTAATACTAAAAATTTGAATCGTCTTGCTAAAAATGATTTGGTACGTGGCCTACCTATTAAAGATTTTGTGACTATTGAAAAATGTGTGGTCTGTGCTCTGGGTAAACATCATCGAAAAACTCATAAGCCGAAATTGATTAACACCATTTCATCAGTATTTCAATTGCTACATATGGATCTTTTTGGTATGGTTCATGTCTTGAGTCTTTCTCGCAGCTCTTATTGTCTTGTTATTACTGATGACTACTCACGTTTTACATGGGTGTTTTTGTTTTCAAATAAGAGTGAAACTGCAGATTTGATCAAGAAGTTTGTAGTGCTTATGGAGAACCAACTGAATTTGAGGCTGAAGTGAATACGTTGTGATAATGGTACGGAATTCAAGAATGCATCATTGAATTATTTCTATTCAGAAAGAGCGGTGCTCCGTTTGTACAGTTCAGCACAGACACCGCAACAGAATGGTGTGGCTGAAAGGAGAAACAGAACTCTTATCGAAGCGGCAAGGACTATGTTGTGTGATTCTAAGCTGCCATTGTTCTTCTGGGAAGAAGCTATTAATACGGCCTGTTATGTTCAGAATCGGGTGATAATCAACAAATCACAAATGAAAACTCCATATGAGATTGTCTATGGTCATAAGCCTACCGTTGCACATTTCAGAGCATATGGTTGTCCATGCACTCTACTAAATCTCGAGTCTACTCCGAAATTTGGGGACAAAGCTGATGATTGTTACTTTGTTGGTTATGCGGGCCATACAGCCTACAGGGTCTACAATAAGTCAACCAAGCAGATTCTGGAGTCCTATGATGTTCGTTGGTTGGAAGAAAACGAGACTGATGCTCGTGTTGGTCAGGACTGATTATTTGATTACAAAGAACTCTTCAAACCGTTCAATGTGTTTCCGGTCATCAACACAGAACCTGCAGGTGGTGCTACAGTGGATATTGAGAAAGATGACCCACATGCGGTATCTCACATCTCTCCACTTCTGGATGATGATGTCACAGATGCACTTACTGATGACACAACCACGTCCGTCACTCAGCCAAAAGAAGTTCCAGAAACTGAATGCTCGCAAATTTCGTCTGAAAATGCTACAACAGTTTGGGGGGGGGGTGGGGAGTCCTATTCGTCAAATTTTCGGAGCACACTATTTCCCGGTGCCATTCCAAATGAGTATGTTGCCAGTACCTCGTACTCACATAGTACAGCGACCTCTAGATGGAAGAATCCTCTTGTTGATATTGATGTAAATTTGTCAAACTTGCAATCTACCGGTGATGTTTCCGATCAATTAGTTCCATCGAGAATTCAGAAAAATCATCCAATTGAGAATGTCATAGGTCCTCTTGAAACTGGCGTGTCCACCAGAAGTCAGACGGGACGGTAGAAATGGTCCTCTTGAAGTTGTTTGTTCTCCTGTTTCATCTCTCAAATTGAACCAAAGACGGTAGAAATGCTCCTTCAGGAACCAAGTTGGGTACATGCTATGCATGAAGAATTGAATCAGTTTGATAAGTTGAAAGTTTGGAGATTGGTTGAGTTACCGGAAGAAAAGAAAGCACTTGATACGAGATGGTTCTTCCGAAACAAGCAAGATGACACCGGGCTTATTGTTCAAAACAGGGCATGGTTGGTAGTTCATGGTTTTCGTCAAGTTGAGGGATTAGATTACACTGAAGTTTATGCTCCAGTGGCTAGACTTGAGGCCATCAGAATTTTTCTGGCCTACGCGTCATTCATGGAGTTCACAGTAATCAGATGGATGTTAAGACCGCGTTTCTGTACGGGGAAGTCAAAGAAGAGATCTACATGGATCAGCCACCGGGTTTCGTTGATTCCAAGATCACGTCTACATGTTAGACAAGGCATTGTATGGGCTACATCAGGCTCCTCGGGCGTGGTATGCTACATTGACCGCACATCTTCTAGATCATGGTTACAAGCGAGGGACCATTGATCAAACCTTGTTCCGTAAAACTATCGGAAAAGATTTGATTCTAGTCCAGATCTATGTGGATGATATTATCTGTGGATCCACAAATGTTGAGTTGTGTGCAGAATTTGAAGAAGTAATGAACCAAAGGTTTAAGATGAGTAAGTTGGGTGAAATGACAACATTTTTGGGGTTCGGCGGTAATTTTACTGCATCAAGGGAAGTATGTTGAGGATATGCTCCCAAAGCTTGAGTTTCGAGATTCCAAGAGTGCTAACACTCCCATGGCGAAAAGCCTCTACTGTCATCTGATCCGGAAGGGAGTCCCGTTGATCAAATGTACTATCGATCGATGATCAAGTCTCTGATCTATCTCACTGCCAGTCGTCCTGGCATCATGTTTGCTGTCTGCCAATGTGCTCGTTTCCAGGCTAATCCTAAACTCTCTCATTTAATTGTTGTTAAGAGTATTTTTAGATATCTGAAGGGACAACCGAAGTTAGGTCTTTGGTATCCCAAACACTCAGAATTTGATCTTCATGCTTTTGCCGATAGCAATTATGGTGGAGATGACATTGATAGGAAATCCACATCTGCTGGATGCCAGTTTTTAGGAGATCGTCTCATTTTATGGCAGTGTGAGAAACAACAAACGGTGTCCACTTTGACTGTAGAGGCGGAGTACGTTGCTGCATCAGCTTGCTGCTCCCAGGTGATCTGGATGCAAAACCAACTGCTGAATTACGGTTTGGAATTTCTTTATACCCCTATCTTTTGTGATAATGATGCTGCTATTGCAATTGTTAAGAATCCAGTTCAACGTTCTAAAACCAAGCACATCGATATTAAAATTCATTTTATTCATGACTGTTACGACCAAATTCACCTTGAACAAGTTCACGCTGATAACAATGTGGCGGACTATTTACAAAACCGGTCGAAACAGCCAAATTTAATGTGCTTGTGAGTTTTCTTAAAATGTTTCGTTTCGAGGACTGAGTCTTTTTGGGTGTAAATTTATACATATTTTCTTAATTTGTACAAATTTAGGGGGAGAAAAATTAAAAAGCCAAAAATAGTGTGTGTGCGTGTTAAATAAAAAAAATTGTATTAAATTTGGTGTGTGTCTGATTTCTATGGTTCACTCTCGCTTAGAATTATGTCAGTTGCTCAAGTTTGAAGAACATATACTTGTATATGTTTGATCCGGTAATCTACTAGTAGAATCACATGATAGCGATTTATCTAAAGACTGAAAGCATTTGGGGCGATTGTGACGTGTTTTTGTGTTTTGAATCCTCTCACTTAAAATTATGTCGATAATTCCAAGTTTGAGGGACATGTATTCTCATATGTGTTTTGGTCCTATTAACCACTAGTGGTCATATGGGATAGCCATTTACCTGAAAACTGAAGAGTGACCGGGGTGACTGAGTTCCTTACACGTGTATCTTCTGTGACTGTCTGGGAAATGATATGATTATTCAGTTAAACAGCTTTTAGAAGTTTCAAATATTTTTAAATGAAAATTGATCCAACCTTTGGAAAATGATAGAAAATTTGTTTTCGTGTGCCTAACGGGTGAAGTTATTAAGCTTAAAAGGATCTAGAACAGTCATTGATTTGTATGGTAGCTTTCCATGATGCGTAAGAGTTGAAGTGTTATAAACTAAATATGCTAAACTTACTGTGGAGAGTCATTTTGAAGAAATGTGCATGTCTCCTTATACATCTCTCCGAATGATAGGCAGAAAAGTAATTATCCAATCATACACAAGCCCGTTAGTGTCTTGATCACCAAAAATATTGTGCTATTGTACTGTAGCGATCCAGATTCGGGACTTACAGGTATTCGTTATTGTTATTATTATGTCAAAAAAAAATTGTTAAGTTTGTATATAATTATTGATCTTATACATCAATAGGCTTAAGGTCCTAAGTGTTGTTGCTTAAAAATTTTTGATCAAGCACTAGGGGGTTGGAGTCAAATTGGGGTGATATGGGAAAACCCAAATACGTTTTGAGAAGAGATCGGAGGCATCACAGGTCCATGAGTGATGTCCATCTAAGCTTTATATCGAACTGAACCTAATTCATATCACTGGCGCACTGAAAATCATGCTAAGTTTGTTATACCTGCTATCAACCTGCTTCTTTATGTCATAATAACGCTGAACATGAATCTTTGTGACAACACCTTAAACAATATGATTCCATGTTCGAATCTTCTCACAAAATGCGGTGTTTACATAAAAACTGAAATTTGATCCCAATTTACAAAATTCAAAAGGATTGATATTTCGTATTATTTTTATTTATTTTTTATTTGTTTTATCTCGAAACCACTCTCCTCGAAATGTATGTTCTAACTGGGTTGTCTTCAATGTGATTAAACTATGTTTTGGGCTTAGAATTCATCCTACTGGATTGATTGGATATTGTACTTGATACATTAAAACTTGGTTTGGGCGAAAATGGCAATCTGGGCTCATCTGGCTAGTCATTAGGTGTTCTCGACCCAACTGTTGGGAACATGAGAAGTTTTGTTATTTGGGCCTAGTTTGGTTGGTTCATTCTGGGCCGTGAGGGTTCTCGACCCACGAGAATTGAGATATAAAAGGTTTCTTAAACTCAATTATTGTTATTATTTTCAAAAAACAATTGATTTCATCACATCGGTCTCTCTCTCACAAATCATCTGGCCGAGAACCTTCTCCTTCTATACTAATCACAAGCTTTAATCGGTGTTCGCTCTTTGTTGTGAGACCTTATGAGCTGTGTTCGCAAGGATTGATGAATAGATGGATAGACGAATCTCATACACGAACAGGGATGATGAGTTGTTAGATTATTGATTGAGACTTTGATTGAAGAGTGTTAGGGCTAAATGTCAAGTACTCAAAAGTGTTTTTTTTTTTTGCACGTTTAATGGGATTTCGGCCCTCTCTGAGAAGATGACACATATTTCAAGATGGAATACACAGGGTTCTCTGTCTCCAGCTGTCAGACCGAAAACCCTTGGCCAATCAAAAGGGTTCTCGGTTGACTTTGTTGACCGAGATCTCCTGGCCCTTGACCGAGAACTCATGTTCTCGGTTGATCTTGATAGAGAACACCATCCTTGACCCAAAACCATTTTGTTTGACCGAGATCTCCTCCTTTAACAGAAAACTCATTCATGGACCGAAATCCATTATAATATTGTTATTATTTTTCTTTTATGGTCCACCTAATGTGATTTTGTCATCATTGGCCCCTCATGTTTTAAAATTTGATAATTGTAACTCCATACTTGTAAATGTCACTCTAGTCAAGTACATATTTACTAATTTGACTCGTTTGGTGCAGTAATGGCTGATCAGGCTTCCTTAAAGTTTGTGGACACACATAATATAGCTGGACACCTATTTGATCCACAACTGTTTCACAAGGAGTTCAAATCTATGATTGTCGGTCTCAACACTTACCGGATTTCTCATGCCTTACGAGAAAATCTAGTCATTTGCAAGAAACTGGTCACTGATTTTTGGAACAATGCCTCAATCAATCAGCGAGGGCCAGTTGGAGTTGTGTCAATAGACTCCAAAGTGAAAAAGAAGCCGGTCGTCATCACAGAGACCATTATAAGGGAGGTTCTTTTGTTTGGGGATCAACCTGATTACCAAACGGAATATTCAACTGCTGAAATCACCGAGGTTCTTACAAGAATGGGATATGAGGGCTCCTATCCTCCAGCAATCAAGAAGCTGTTTCATCCGTACTGGAGATTTCTGATACACACCTTTTTTACGTGTGTGTCGGGACGAAAAGGGGGGGTCAGATGAGATTAGCCATACGCAGATGTCGGTTGTGGTTGCTCTTATCATGAATTGGAATTACAATTATTCCAAGTTTGTTTTTAATGAGATGATGAGCAATCTGAAGGGGAAGAAGAAAGAGATGTTCCTCATGTATCCACGTTTTCTACAGATGATTTTTTATTCACATTACACTGATCTCGTTAGGTCTGATGACACACTGGATATGAAGTCAATGGGACCTAACACCTTTGGGTTGATGAAGCAATACAGGAAAAGATTAAAGATCGTTTATCAGGGCCTTCATGCTTTGGTAAAATTTGGCCGGTTTGCTGAAACAGAGACCGTACCAGTTGTTGCTCAAGTTACTGAGGAGCACATGGCACCGGTTTCAAGGCCCACTGCTACACATGAAATCAGCTATGATGATGAAGATGAGGAAGAGAATGTACCCCATTTGGAAGATGAACACCGTGACTCAGAGACTGCTCCGACTACTGAACAGATACAAGAATTTGAAAGGTTTAAAGAGTTACTTCAGTCAACTGCTTTGAAGCCTCCTCAGACAGTTGCTGAAAATTTTGAAGAAGATTTTGTTGAAGAACCAGCCGCCGATCTAGTTCCACGAAAACGAAGGAAGAAAGATCTGAGATCTGGTGTGTTGGCATCTGAAGATGCACCAACAACCACAGCAAGCCAACAACAACCAAAACTTCAACCGTCATATGTTCATGAGATTCATGTTGATTCAAGCCCATCCACTGCTGAGCCTCAAACTCAAGATCAGATTTTTGACGATATTGCTCGTGAGTTTGAATTTGAGGCTGATTTTTGATGCGTGTGTGCGCGGCTTGTAAAATATTAAAGATTGGATATTTAGCTTTTGCACAAGATCATGTTTTAAATTTATAAAAGTGATTTCTACAAAGACTAAACACACACAAAATAGGAAAGTGTACCTATCATATATGTAGAATAGTATTGGTAAGAACCAAGTATCGATCCGTAGACACAAATGTTTCTAATAATAAATCGTTGTTTTACTTTAATCGGAGGTTTTAATCAATTTGGGGTTAATTTTTGAACTTTTTATAAAATATAAATACTTATATATAATATATAGGTGACCAAGACAAGAGATTCTAAACGAGTTGTTCAATTATGCGAATGTTACCATCTAATATCTAGAATCCACTCCATTGTTCCTTGATGATTAATAGTTAAACATGTGATATACTTGTCCTAATAATATATGATAGAATTATGATCCTCATTTTGGAGTGAACACATTCTATGACATAATGAATAATAGCATGCATATTTTCAAGTCCATCCTATGCTTAATAGCATGCTACCCCGAGAATGTCAATTTAAGTAGACAAGCAGTTGGTAAAGTAGAATGATTAGAATTGACTTCGATTTCTCAAATACCAATCCTAACAACTTCGAGTGGTTGTAGTTAACTCACACAACCTCCCCTTGGTTGATTTATTTAGGTTATAATTACACATTCCGTTAACATATGATTTCTTTAACTAGCATGATATCCTAAGCAAAGCCATTTTCGGATTACCAAGACTTAGAGAAATACATCATAACATATATCTCATCATTTCTAAGTACAATAAGGATCCATGTTTCGATAATGTATCAAAGTATTTCTATCTTTCAAGAACATGAATCGATCATGAATGATTGCCAATAATTAGTATTTTAAGATGGTGAAACATTTCTCATCAAAAGATAATTGTAAGATAACCATGTACTTTACCAAACTAAACCACATGTTTTATATAATCATCAAGTAAAACAAAGCTTCTTTATAGATTGTAGATGGTAAATGGAGTTTAGCTCATAATGAGCATGATGATAAACATTAAGATGGATGATAATAACAAATACATGATTAAACTTGGAACAATCTAACCAAATGTAGATGAAGCTTCCTTCTTAATGATGATGATGATGGATGATGATAATGGTTGATGGTAATGACCTCCAAGCCTTCAAACTCTTCACTAAATCTTCTATGTGAGTGTTAGTGTGTGTTTTTATAAAAGAAAACCGAATAGAATTCTTTTCAAGGCACACCAAATGAGTGCAACATGAGCCACTATTTATAGGCAAACTGGATAGTGAGGCACGGCCCCGAGCTTGATGAGCACGCCCCCGTGCATTTTTATGACATGTGCCAAATTTGTTTTGTCGTTTCTGAAAGGTAAGCACGGCCCCGTGCTTCCTGAGGCACGCCCCCGTGCTTTTTAGTGACATGTGCTAATTATTTTTGTCGCTTCTGGAAGGTAGGAACGGCCCCGTACTTCCTGAGGCACGCCCCGTGATTTTTAGTGACGTGTGCTAATTCTTTTTGTCGTTTCTGAGAGGTAAGCACGGCCCCGTGCTTCCAAAAGTACGGCCCCGTGTCTAGCTGTTCACTATTTTGTCTTTTCTTGTAGATTTTTTTGTCTTTTCTGAAAAGTGACCAGAAGCACGGCCCCCTGCTTCCAAAAGCACAGCCCCGTGTTTCCTAAAAGCACAGCCCCGTGTTTTCAAAAGCACAGCCCCGTGTTTCCTGAAAGCACAGCCCCATGTTTCCTGAAGCACGGCCCCCCTGTTTTGCTGTTTTCTTTGGTTTTCTTTGTTTTTTCATTCATTTCTTCGTTTGAGGCTTGGATTTACCTGAAAATACATTTTAACATGATAAGTAGTTATTTTAACTATATTATACGATAGAAGTTGCAGTTTTTAGAGATTATTTGATGCTAAAAAGATGTATATTTTTATATACATCAAACATCCCCACACTTGAACCTTGCTTGTCCTCAAGCAAGCTACTTATAAATATTCTCTAAAATAGAAAGTTAGGACCATAGCTTAAACATCCCCAAAAGAGTTCCAAGAAAATGGGAACAAAATAACCAACCTTAAATTATAGGAATATATGTAGTGATATATAAAAAGGTGATTTTGTTTTATGAGTTTCCGTTTATGCAAAACGTCACGTTCTCACAATGTTCACTCACACTCGGTTTTATATCTGATCATACCTGTGATGTATGTATGTGAACACTCTTAGTCAAAATGCAACATGTGAAAAATAAGCTTGTAGCAATTTCAAATCTCCACCTTTTTGAAGGGTTGCATAGATTAAAAGGTAATATAGGTTGGTTTTGGGTAGGGATTTGGTATTTGGTGGTGTTTCAAGGGTTTTAGGTTAATGAGGACGGTAAATACAACTTCTGTTGATTTTCGGGAGTCTTAAGATGTCTTCAACGGTTAGCTCCTTTCTCCCGATTGCTACTTTTTTTTTTAACTAGTGACTCTTTTAAGGTCAGATCGTCAAGACCAGTTTTGTCGAGGATGTGGATCAGTTCTTCCTCAATCCTGATCTGAACATAACTCCCAACTTTAATGGATCGTTCGAATTTGAGCATAATAGCCCCCACCCTCATTAGTTCGGTATATTCATGTGAGACTGAGTTTGACTTTTTGTACATCTTCCTTTGTGGGAGCAGTTTCCGTATCCTAAGCATCGTTCATATATTTCTGCTCTTCTTTTTATTGCGCTTTTGGAAACTCCACAAAATGGTGGCCTTTGTTCGTCTTGGCGCCACTTTTTCTTCACCTCATTGCTAAAGTAAAAGATTCTCTCCCTAGGTTCTGGAGGCAACCTAGGTTTTGCGAAATGTATGCAGCAAAGGAAATTGAAATCGAAAGAATGCATTTCCAGTTCTTTAGGGTCTGCCGGTAAAAGACCAGTGTTGTATTTTACCGGTGAGAGGGATAAAGTGGTATGGTAAGGTTTTGTAAGGTTTTTGGTTTTGTGATTTGAAGAATGGTTTGATGGGATTGTGACAATATTACATTCTTCCTTATACAACGCTTCGTGCGGTCTTGAAATGAATAATTGAGACAAGTTCTAAATAACACGAAACATGTGACTCACTTAAAGCTTCCGAAAAAATATTTATATGGCATGAGATTTATCTCACAGTAACAGAGGAATTGGGTATAAACGCCATATTTTGCATAAATTTCTTCTCAATATTACAAAACTTCTTTTTTACCTTTTCACTTTTTTTTGTTATAATAGATTTGTAGTTGGTAATTTGCAAAAAAAATTCTCTTGAATTTTCATATGGTTTTGTTATAAAAATAGTCTTTATTTGCTATACAAATTTTGTTATTAGAGAATCTTATAATTAGTTGAGCAAGAAATTGGTCAAGTAATTCCCCTCCCCACACTTGAATCTCACATAGTCCTCAATGTGAAAAGATGCATAAAAAGATTAATAATAAGATTCATATGAAGTATGGAGGGTAAAATAGAAAGGGACTTCTTTACGGGCCAACGGAATTTTGACAGAGCATCCCATGTTTTTCGTCCGTTTTCCTGTAGTGTACCTATATAAAAACTGCAAACGACCAACAACCATAATAATACTGAAATTATTATTATTATTATTATTATTATTATTATTATTATTATTATTATTATTATTATTATTATTATTATTTCTATTTACAATGCCAGGTTTAATCAGGGTTTTGGCCAGACCCTTCTTCCAATATGTTCATCGGTTTTGGTGGAGGATTAGTACCTCCGAGACGTTCTAGAATGGACCATCGATATATGATTTTAGTCGATGTCCATTAACTTTGAACTTGTGGCCGTCAGAATTTGAAATCTCAACTGCCCCATAGTCAAAAACTGATTCAACTATGTGTGGACCTGTCCAACGAGATTTCAATTTTCCTGGGAAAAGACGTAAACGTGTGTTATATAACAGTACACGGTCGCCAACTTGAAATTTCTTGTTTCTTTTTAAATGGGCGTCATGTAAACGTTTATTCTTTTCTTTGTAAGACCAGGAATTTTCATATGCCAGTGCTCATAGTTCCTCGAGCTCGTGAATTTGATCTTCTCGGTTTTTACCAGCGGACATTAGATCAAAATTCACTGCTCTTAAATCCCAATACGCTTTGTGTTTCAGTTCTACGGGTAGATGACATGCCTTCCCATAAACAAGTTTGAATGGTGTTGTTCGTATGGGGTTTTGTAAGCTGTCCTGAGGGCCCACAAAGCGTCATCTAACTTTTCTGCCCAATTTTTGCGATTCATTCCTATAGTTCTTTCTAAAATCCTTTTAATTCCTCGATTTGAGACCTCCACCTGCCCACTAGTCTGAGGGTGATATGGTGTTGCCAGTCGGTGGTGAACCCCATATCGTGCTAAGACTTTGTCCATCAGAGCGTTACAGAAGTGGGTACCTCTATCGCTGATTAGGGCTTTCGGAGTACCGAATCGTGAAAATAACTTTTTTCGGAAATCGTACAACTACTCGAGCATCGTTAGTGGGGAGAGCTTGTGCTTCTACCCATTTAGACACGTAGTCGACTGCTACAAGGATGTACTTATTTCCGAATGAGTTAGGAAATGGGCCCATGAAATCTATTCCCCATACATCAAAGACCTCACAAAATTGAATGCCTTTTTGAGCCATCTCATTTTTGGCTGAGATGCTTCCGGCTCTTTGACAAGCATCGCATGCTTGGATCAAAGCATGTGTGTCTTTATATATGGTGGGCCAGAAAAATCCTGCATCAAACACTTTTCTGACCGTAGTGGCGGTATCGTGGTGCCCACCAGTAGGTCCTTCATGATAGTGTTTGAGAATATCTAAGGCCTCCTTTCCCGCTACACACCTACGAACAACCTGATCGGCCCCTATCCGAAAAAAGTAAGGGTCTTCCCAGAAGTAGAACTTAAGGTCGGAGAAGAATTTCTTCCGCTGCTGATGAGTGAGCCCTTTCCTTAAGATTCTACATGTTAAATAGTTCGCGAAATCAGCAAACCAAGGACTTTCATCTTCCTCTTGCATGACTGCTTGGATATGCATGAGAACATCATATGGAAAGTTATCATTGATAATTTCCTCGTGGTGTCCTTTTGAAGCTGGGCATTCTAAGCGCGAAAGATGGTCTGCGGCTACATTTTCTGCTCCTTTTTTGTCCTTAACATCGGTAGAATCCATCGGATGAGTCTAGGTTTTGCATCTTGTTTGTTGAAGAGGTATCTTATGGCGGCATGGTCGGTGTAAACTATGGTTTTGTAACAAACTAGATAGGATCTAAATTTTTCAAAGGCAAATCCTACTGCTAGTAACTCTTTCTCTGTTGTGGTGTAATTTTCTTGTGCATCGTTCAGAGTTTTACTTGCATAGTAAATTGGGTGAAAATATTTTTTCTTTGCGTTGTCCGAGTACGGCTCTAACTGCAAAGTCACTTGCATCGCACATGATCTCGAATGGAAGGGTCCAATTGGGTGTAGTCATGATTGGTGCGTTGACAAGTTTGTCTTTTAATATGTTGAATGATTCAACACATTCTTTAGAGAAGACGAATGGTGCATCTTTCTCCAGAAGTTTGGTCATAGGTCTAGCAATTTTGGAGAAGTCTTTTATGAAGCGGCGGTAGATACCTGCATGACTAGAAAACTTCTAATGGCTCTGACTGAAGTTGGTTGTGGAAGTTTGGATATGGTTTCTATTTTGGCTCTATAAACTTCTAGTCTGTCTTGGGATATCTTGTGACCTAGAACGATGCCTTCCTTTACCATAAAGTGGCATTTTTCCCAGTTGTGTACTAAGTTTACTTCTTCACACCTAGCTAACATTTTGTCTAGGTTTTTTAGACAATGATCGAAAGAGTCTCCAAAGACTGAGAAGTCGTCCATGAAGACTTCCATAGAGTTTTCGATCATTTCATGAAAGATGGCCACCATGCAATGTTGGAAGGTGGCCGGAGCATTACATAGTCCAAATGGCATTCTTCGGTAGGCGAAGGTTCCATATGGACATGTAAAGGTGGTTTTCTCCTGATCTTCAGGAGCAATGGGAATTTGGAAATATCCGGAAAATCCATCAAGAAAACAGTAGAACATTCCAGATAGGCGTTCAAGCATTTGATCGATAAAAGGAAGTGGAAAATGATCTTTTCTTGTGGCGTCATTGAGTTTCCGGTAGTCAATGCAAACTCGTCAGCCTGTGATGGTCCTCATTGGTATTAGCTCGTCCTTCTCGTTCATTACGACCGTCATTCCTCCCTTCTTGGGTACTACTTGAACGGGACTCACCCAAGGTGAATCCGAGATCGGGTATATCAATCCGGCATCAAGCAATTTGATTACTTCCTTCTTCACCACATCTTGCATGTTGGGATTGAGACGTCTTTGATGTTGGACCACGGGTTTGTATTCTTCTTCCATGAGGATTTTGTGAGTACAAAAGGAGGGACTGATGCCCTTGATATCCATGATCTTCCATGCTATGGCCTTCTTATGGTTTTTGAGAACCCTAAGAAGTTCGTCTTTCTCTTCTTTGGAAAGGTGAGATGAAATCATTACTGGGAGTTGAGAATTTTTTTCTAAAAAAGCGTATTCGAGATGGTTTGGTAGTTCTATTAACTCTAAGGCTGGTGGTTCTTCGATTGATGGTTTTGATTTTTCATTGCATTTAGTGATCTCATATACTACTTCTGATGCTTTCTGATAGATATTGACAGTATTGAGATTATCATTTTCTAAAATCGGTTTGGTAATAGTGTCAGTTAAGATTTGTGTTTCTAATGAGGTATTAATGGAAGATTACCGCACATAGCAACTCATGATAGAATCGATGATGTCAATACAATATAATGTGTCATCGTGATGTTGCGAAAATTGCATAGATTTTCCTATGTCAAAAGTGATTGCCTCGTCATTGACCCTGAGAGTGAGTTTGCCGGTGAAAACATCAATAATAGCCTTTGCGGTGGCTAAAAAAGGTCTCCCTACACTTTTGTCTTCCTCCATGTCTAGAATCACAAAATCTACTGGGAAAACAAACTTGTCAATTTTGACGAGCAAGTTTTCAACAATGCCCCGAGGATATTTAACAGATCGGTCAGCTAATTGAATGCTCATGCGGGTGGGCTTTGGTTCTCCTATCCCTAGTTTTGCAAAGACCGCATAAGGCATTAAATTAATTCTAGCTCCTAGGTCAGCCAGGGCATTTCTAATAGACAAATTTCCAATGAGACAAGGGATAGTAAAACTCCCTGGATCGGTCATCTTTTTCGGTAGCTTGCTTTGGAGGACAGCTGAACATTCTTCACTTAGGGTGACATGCGAGAGCTCCTCCAGCTTCCTTTTGTTTGTCAGCACTTCTTTGAGAAATTTGGCATATTTTGGCATCTGAGCAATAGCCTCGACAAAAGGGATGTTGATATGGAGTTGCTTAAAGAGTTCTAGAAACTTCCCATACTGAGCTTCCAATCGCTCCTGCTTCAGTCTTCCAGGGTATGGAATGGGTGGAACATAAGTTCGGATTGGTTCCTTAGGTTGTACGGTGCCTGTTGGGATCAGTCTTTCCTGCGTTTTATCAGGGGATTCCTTCTCCATAACTGGTTCTAAAGTGGGTGAGGCAACAGTGGTTGTGCCACTTTTTAATGTAACAGCGTTGGCTACTGCATTTGGGTTTGTTATAGTGTTGCTTGGGAGAGCGTCAGGAGATCTTTCTAACAATTGTCGGGCAATTTGTCCGATCTGAGTTTCTAGATACCGCAATGATGCTTGTTGACTTTGTAGGTCAGCTTCATGTTTTAACAATACTCCGCTAATATCAACAGCTCTTGAGTTGGCCTTATATTCTGCTTCATTTGTCTTGGTCATGATCTGGATCAACATTTCTTCGATTTTCGAGTAGTTCGGATTCTGATGGCCACTGGAACTTTGATCTTGAAATTGAGTTTTTGGTTGGAAGGGTTGATTCATCGGTTTCTTTTCGAATCCGGGTAGGGTTTGAGTGTTACCTCCGTCTTTCCAACTGAAGTTCGGGTGGTTCCTCCATCCTGGATTGTAGTTGTTGCTGAAAGTGGTGTTCTGTCGAGCGATGAAATTGATTTCTTCCATGGCCATAATGACTTGTTTACAGTCACTCGTCTTATGATTTCCTCCACAAGTGTCACAGATGAGTCTGGTTTTTGATAGCTCGGCTTGAAGTTGTTCAAATTTTTTAGTAAGGGCTTTAAGCTGTGCTGTGACAAGAGTATTGGAATCGACGTGGTGTATTCCTTTATGGGTAGGTGTAGATCTTGGTGGGTTGTAAGCGAAACTCTTCTTTGCGGCC
Organism: Bidens hawaiensis; assembly: GCF_021521415.1. Classification (NCBI taxonomy): domain Eukaryota; kingdom Viridiplantae; phylum Streptophyta; class Magnoliopsida; order Asterales; family Asteraceae; genus Bidens; species Bidens hawaiensis. The sequence continues at coordinate 30,141 of NW_027506677.1, forward strand.
TTCTCCAGGACTTCAAATGCTTCGTTAGGTGATTTGGACCCCAGGTCTCCACCAGCGATCTGGTCGATGGCCTGTTTATTTTGACTGGATTGTGCATCAAAGAAAGTTTGTACTTGTAACCATACGCTCAGTCCATGATGTGGGCATCTTCTTAGAATACTTTTGTATCTTTCCCATGCTGCGTGTAACGATTCATCATCATCGGTCCGGAATCCGGTAATGCTGGCTCGGTATTTGGCAGTTTTATCGGGCGGAAAATATTTGAGGAGAAAATGTTCAACCATCTGGTCGCAAGTGGTGATGGAACCAGAAGAAAGAGATTCTATCCATTCTAGGGCTTGGCCCCTCAGAGAGAAAGGAAAGAGCTTGAGTTTGATTTGATTTTCTGAACAATTTTGGATTTTAAAGGTTCCGCAGATTCGTAGAAATCGAGATATGTGAGAAAGAGGGTCTTCGTCAAGGAAACCATGAAATTGAACTGAATTTTCCACCATATGAATGGTGCTAGATTTGATTTCTAAATTTTCGGTAATTTCGGGTGGAGCCACTCCATTGTCGTAGCCTTCGAGAGATGGCTTGGCATATTGGCTCATGTTCGGCTCATTGTTCTGGGCCGCCATCATTTCTTCGGTTTGATTTTCTCCTGATGTTGTGGCGTCTACTGATTCGTCTTTGATTACTTCGGCGGTTTCTGCAGTCCGTTTACAAGTTCGTCGACGAAAGAGTCGTTCCGGTTCAGAAATTGGAGAAACAAGCTCAGGCTCAAAAGTAGAGGACATACATGGGACTAAATCAAAATTAAACACTAAAGTAAAAGTTAGTTAAAGTTAATCTAAAGGTTAGTCTAATATTAAACTACGAGTTATGCTAAGCTATTCTAAACAATTTATGGTCTAAGTTAATTAAGCTAAAGTAAGGTAAGGTACATAAAAGTTAAAAAATTAGGCTAGCCGTAAAGTTATATATTTTAATATTTAAAAAAAATAAAGATAAAATAGAAGTTTAAAAATTTGTACAATTATAGACAATGATTAAATTAAAACTTGGATCGTTCTTAGAAACTAACCGCGTCCCCGGTAGCGGCGCCAAAAACTTGATGCGTGTGTGCGCGGCTTGTAAAATATGAAAGATTAGATATTTAGCTTTTGCACAAGATCGTGTTTTAAATTTATAAAAGTGATTTCTACAAAGACTAAACACACACAAAATAGGCAAGTGTACCTATCGTATATGTAGAATAGTATTGGTAAGAACCAAGTATCGATCCGTGGACACAAATGTTTCTAATAATAAATCGTTGTTTTACTTTAATCGGAGGTTTTAATCATTTTGGGGTTAATTTTTGAACTTTTTATAAAATATAAATACTTATATATAATATATAGGTGACCAAGACAAAAGATTCTAAACGAGTTATTCAATTATGCGAAGGTTACCATCTAATATCTAGAATCCACTCCATTGTTCCTTGATGATTAATAGTTAAACATGTGATAGACTTGTCCTAATAATATATGATAGAATTATGATCCTCATTTTGGAGTGAACACATTCTATGACATAATGAATAATAGCATGCATATTTTCAAGTCCATCCTATGCTTAATAGCATGCTACCCCGAGAATGTCAATTTAAGTAGACAAGCAGTTGGTAAAGTAGAATGATTAGAATTGACTTCGATTTCTCTAATACCAATCCTAACAACTTCGAGTGATTGTAGTTAACTCACACAACCTCCCCTTGTTTGATTTATGTAGGTTATAATTACGCATTCCGTTAACATATGATTTCTTTAACTAGCATGATATCCTAAGCAAAGCCATTTTCGGATTACCAAGACTTAGAGAAATACATCATAACTTATATCTCATCATTTCTAAGTACAATATAAGGATCCATGTTTCGATAATGTATCAAAGTATTTCTATCTTTCAAGAACATGAATCGATCATGAATGATTGCCAATATAATTGACAATCACCAACTTTGAATTAGTATTTTAAGATGGTGAAACATTTCTCATCAAAAGATAATTGTAAGATAACCATGTACTTTACCAAACTAAACCACATGTTTTATATAATCATCAAGTAAAACAAAGCTTCTTCATAGATTGTAGATGGTAAATGGAGTTTAGCTCATAATGAGCATGATGATAAACATTAAGATGGATGATAATAACAAATACATGATTAAACTTGGAACAATCTAAACAAATGTAGATGAAGCTTCCTTCTTAATGATGATGATGATGGATGATGATAATGGTTGATGGTGATGACCTCCAAGACTTCAAACTCTTCACTAAATCTTCTATGTGAGTGTTAGTGTGTGTTTTTATAAGAGAAAACCGGATAGAATTCTTTTCAAGGCACACCAAATGAGTGCAACCTGAGCCACTATTTATAGGCAATCTGGATAGTGTGGCACGTCCCCGAGCTTGATGAGCACGCCCCCGTGCATTTTTATGACATGTGCCAAATTTGTTTTGTCGTTTCTGAAAGGTAAGAACGGCCCCGTGCTTCCTGAGGCACGCCCCCGTGCTTTTTAGTGACATGTGCTAATTATTTTTGTCGCTTATGGAAGGTAGGCACGGCCCCGTGCTTCTTGAGGCACGGCCCCGTGCTTCCTGAGGCATGCCCCCGTGCTTTTTAGTGACATGTGCTAATTCTTTTTGTCGTTTCTGAGAGGTAAGCACGGCCCCGTTCTTCCAAAAGCAAGGCCCCGTGTCCAGCTGTTCACTATTTTGTCTTTTCTTATAGATTTTTTTCTTTTCTGAAAAGGGACCAGAAGCACGGCCCCCTGCTTCCAAAAACACAGCCCCGTGTTTCCCAAATGCACAGCCCCGTGTTTCCAAAAGCACAGCCCCGTGTTTCCTGAAAGCACAGCCCCCCTGTTTTGTTGTTTTCTTTGGTTTTTCTTTGATTTTTCATCCGTTTCTTTGTTTGAGGCTTGGATTCACCTGAAAATACCTTTTAACATGATAAGTAGTTATTTTAACTATATTATACGATATAAGTTGCAGTTTTTAGAGATTATTTGATGCTAAAAAGATGTATATTTTATATACATCAATTTTCAACATACCGACGTTCCTTCTGGGTCATCTGGCCCAGTAAATCAGGGTCAGTTAAGTTCTAGTGCTTCTGACAAGATTGCTCAGATTCTTGCCATGCAAGAAAAGTATTTAAAGAACAAAGGTTAGGGAGTTGTACTCGAGGATGCTCCTGTTGATGTACATGCGCTACAACGTCAAGTATTCGAACTCGAGCAAGATTCAGTCATCAAAGATGTTCGCATTCAAGAATTAGATGCCAGCAACTCTGATAATAATTCTAAGATCAAAGAACTCCAGTCCAACATGGGAGGACTGACTGCTATGTACCTAGACCTCCAGCAAAGACTCATTCAAAAGTTTGGAGATGAATTTAAGAGCAGTGGTGATGTGGGTCCACGAACAAATCAAGTTAATCAAGGTGGTAGCTCTAGTATTCGCCCAGCTACAAACTTAGAGGAATCTGAGACGTTGAAATAGTATATGTCTGCACCTCCAATTACCAAAGAGAAGTCCGATGGAATTCAGAAAAAGCTGTTGGTGATGAAGAACTCAAATCAGAAGTTGAATCATCTGATCATTCAGACAGGTTCATTGTCACCTTTCCTAAAGGATTCTCAGATAAATATGGTGACCGTTCCGGAGTTGTATCTTAGGGTTTTGATGCTAACAAAGATATGTGGTGTGTTAAACTAAAGTATGGGAGCACAGAATACTACAAGAAGATGAAGGACTTCGGGTCCTGGACCAAGGTGGATCTCACTGACCTGATTAACACTCCATTTCACAACCCAACTCACGAAAAATGAGCAAAAGACTCCTGGAATTTCCTACGTCGTCAAGTTGACACTGGATTTCCCATTATGAAGACTGTTGAATCGTTCTTGAAGAAGGCTAAAGGGGTTAGAGATCCACAAACTAGAAAGACAATGGTGAACGTCATGTGTCCTGCAACAAAGAAAGCCATGCATATTCCTGTGCCTGACGCCATTCCAGATGGTACATTAGATAATATGAGATTCTGGATGTTCGATAGTGCAACTGCCACTGTTGTTGTCAAGTTACAGAAGGGAAACGGGCAATTCAGATTTGTTGATTCACGGGATTTGCTAAAGTTTGGGGAGAAAGATATTAAGACCCTTAGTACATTTCAGATAATAGCCGATCCGATTTTTGAAGCGGCTGCAAAAGAATACACAAGCATGGCAGCTTCCATTATCAGGACCAAGTTTTGGGCGGGTTCTTTGAAAGACGCTGACATTGATTACATGGAGCATGACTGAGAACAAGCTACAAACCAAGGGGGAGATTGTTGGGCCTATATTTTATGGTTTGTACTTCGTTTATATTGTTATTGGGTGTTGTATGTAAACCGAGATCCTTATGGATCTCGGTTGGCTTTGGGCTATATATGGTTGAGCTAGCATGTTGGGTACCCTGTATCTAACATATTATAATAATAGGTTACTGAAGAGTGGAAACTATGCTGACCGTTCGATAAGGATGAATTAAAAACGGTTATCTTTCATCACATAGTAACTACCCTACTAACCCATTTACATGGGTAACCACCCACTACTTAACATAGTTATATAAAATTTTAAGCTTTCGTTATGCATGCAACCATATTACAGTTTTAGTTTTGATTTTCAACGGTTCTTCTTACACAACATTTCTACAATCTCCTACAAAGTTGGGAAGTGGAGTTTTAACTACTATGGTAGTGGCTATGACTCTATATATTGAATTTTAGATACCACAAATGCATTGTTTATTTTGTTGTTAAGTGAATCTTATCATGGATAAAGAATATAATCATCACACAACTCTCTATGACGAGGAGTTACGCCAATTAATTTCTTTTTTTTCTAAGTTTGTAGGATCTAATCGGCTAACTATTTATCCCTTTTTACTTGTAGTTTTCGTCTATTCTTGAAACCGATAATATTGTTGATGACATTCCCGTGAAGGTAGGCATGTTTAACTTATTTCGGTTTGTTTTTGTTATTTTGCTATTCCAATAATATAAATATGTGAGATATGAATTTGCTAACCTAGCAATGTGTTTGAATCATGAAATTTCTGTTGAAGCTCCCAAACAGTACCCACATGTATGTTGATGTTTTTTTTGTTTCGTTAATTGTTAGGATGTAAAATGTAATTGTTAGTGTTGGTTTTACAAGGATTTTCTAACCGTTTTGTTTTGTGGTTTTAGCTGCAGCAAGCTGTCAAGGTTGAAATTGAACCGTCCCTTCTTCAAAAGGTTATAATATAACTAGCTTATTTGTTAGTTAGGCTACCAAAATCAACTGCTAACATATTTTCTATTTATACAAATTACAGGAAACGTATTCTTTTACCAACGAGTTGGACTCCTTGGATAGCATCCCTTTGTATTGTTGTGTTTGCAAAAAGGACGTTGACCTTGAGTTTAACAAGGAGGTACCTATTTGATAGTTGTGTTTGCTGAAATTATTTAATAGTTGATTAATATATTTTGTCTTAGGTTGTCAAGGCTAACAGAATCAACAAACGCTACAAGGCACTTGATAAATGGAAATGAGAGGATGTTATAGAAATTGTTAGCTCTGAAGACGAGTCTGAAGAGGGTCGTGTGCCTACTAAAAGAACCAAGTATGGTAGGGTTGACAATCGAGTTAATCTTGACTGAAGATGGCGTCTCTTACTGTTTTTTTAGTAATATCATGATGTATCTGCACTTATGTTCTCGTGTCAGTTGTTTCGCATGCTTTGTTTTTCTTTTTCTTTTTTTTTGTTTTTTAGTGTCGTTTAAACTATGTAAAATTTTCATTAACATGTTGAATTATGTGACTCTAGCATTTTAATTTTATTGTTAATATATGAGTTGTATTGTTGCACTTTTTGGTGTGTGTTATAATTGTAAGTAAAACAAAATTGTTGTTCAATGTTTTTCATTCCTTGATAACTGTTATGTTAAACACATCCCCAAAAACCCAAAATAACATCAACGTGTGTACATGTATAGGTTATGGGTGGCTGTTACATAATAATAGTTTTAGTATAAACAAATGACCCCAAAAATGCATATAACTACCCACTACTACACCTATTCACATGAGACAATATAGGAAACATTTGACCCACTACACAAAATAAATAACCAACTATGCAGGTAACCACCCACTACTATACCTATCATATAACATTTGAATCATTGTCTTTGTGTGACTTCTTAAGTTGTCTTATGTTTATGTTACAAGCTTTACTTTATCGGTGGTCATGTATTACACATAAGCCCAATTATTTGTTAGGAACTTGGTTAACAAAACGTCAACTAATCTCATGTTATCCTTAATGCGTGGTCATTATTCTCTTATGTCATCATAAGTGATCGCCACCTTTGTATTAAGTAGTTAAGTTGAGTGGTTATTATCTGCATTAATCACACTAGCTGACCCATTAACCCCATTTAATACATAAACCCAGTTCTGATAACAAAAAATTTGACGTAGGTAGTGGTAAGTTAGAAATACCAAGTTAGTTGCATACCCCTTTTTAGGAGTAATCTCATA
>NW_027506678.1:0-31492 GCF_021521415.1 Bidens hawaiensis
ACATAAGTATATAAAAATCATACAATTCCATGAACAAGTGTGGATGAGCAAGTAGTGTCCTTTCCGACTGGGATTGTGCACTAGCGTACTCAGATAAGCGCAAGTAAGTGTCTTTTCCGTTGGTAACAACCAACGTACTCGGATCGGGGGTCCCTATTCCACTCATAACATCGAGGTCCTGAGTGCATAGGGGAGCGTATGATCATACTTAATGAGGAAACCATGAGCACGTAATCTTTGAGCAAGTAAGCAAATAAACACACAAGTCCATGCAGCGAATTGTAGTTTGTAAATAATAAGTAAACGAAATTGTAATTTGGATAGGATATATATATGCTACCCCCAAAAGTAGTAAAAGAGTAAAAAGGGGGTGTGAGAAACTCACATTGAAGTTGAAGACAAACTTGAAATATAAGCGAAAGTGCGTAAATGAAACCGAAGCAATTGAACAACACGAACTATAATTTAAAAGTAGAAAATCAATATTAACTAACGACTTAAAAAGTAAATAGACCGGGTTGTCGAGAAATAGAAGTGTTGAGTGTATATTTTATTATGGAGTTGGGTATTATATTATTTATTGAAATGCTTCAACGAATTTTAAATGAATTATTAATTTAATATTACCTTAAATTACTATATTAATATCAGGTTTTAATATAACGGAATTTTTAGCGTTAACGGTATACTTTATATTAGAATAAACGTTTGTTGGTTTATAAATTATAAAGTTATACCACGACACTATATATATCATTTTATATAATTATTTTACGAGTTTAACGAGTGTTACCGGGTTTTTAGAGATTGGTTTTTGGGTGAAAAGGTTAACGAAATCTAAAACAACCTTTGTTAATAATTTTATTTATTTTATAAAGATTTATAAAATATATATTTGATTTAAAATATCTAATAAAATAGTTTTTTTTAAAAAAAAATATATAAAAGGACCTGTTATGACCCAGGTTCGAACCCGGGTCTCCATGTCCACACCAAACATAAACAACCACAAGACCAATCAGTTTCTTTTGTTAAAAGATGGAAAAATTTATTTATAAACAAAATCACACATTCATCTTCTTCCCCAAAAACCCTAGATTCAATTATCCAAAATCGATCAACGTTTGTAAAATTAGAGTTATGGGTTTTGTTATACGGATCAAAACTAAGAAAATCCACCAATCAATTACCTCTAATGATGCCGGAAAGTTGGTTAACGACGAGTTGGCCGAAACAAATTTGGACGAACGATTAGTGATATTAACGAGTTTGTGAGTGTAAAGTAATGTTTTTAGCACGTTTGGATGAAGGTTAGGATGCTATTTATAGTTGTAATTGGCCAGTTGTATGATTAATTCAAGTTATTGCGATTTCAATAAAAGCCGACGGTTCCGGGTTGATAATCCGGCCGTTGGGGCGTTTATTACGCGTAATTAGTTTTGATTAAACATTAAGGTGGTTGTGCAACGGGTTTAAATCATAAATAATTGATTAAAATTTGAGTTTTAAGATGTTTTAATGGCTGCCGGAGTTGCTCGTCGTCGTCGGCGGTGTGCTGGCCGGAAAACGGGAACAGGGGACGGGGGGCTGGGTATTATTATTATTATTATTAATTTAAATATAAGTTACATATTCAGCCCTTGGACTTTCATATTATATTAAAATAGAATTTAAAGTATAATTTACAATATGAACCTTGTACTTTTAAACATTATAAAATGATATAAAAGTTTATGAAGTTAGATATTTTTCCTATTATGCCCGAATAGTTCGGGTCTCGTTTAAGTAAGTATGTTAGGTCTTGAAGTTTCGTTATTAAATCACACGACATGGAAAAAGAACGAATAGTGGCTATTAAACGTCGTACTTGTTATTAAATAAATGAACGACTATTATATAATATACGAATGATATGAATACATCGAAACATCAAATCAAGTCGGTTATCAAATATAATACAAATACGTTTGACGAAACTTGAAATATATATTTATACATATGTTTAAAAATTAAAAATCGAAAATTTAAAACGGTTCGGATTTTCGGGTTTGAAAAGTAACGAATGTTACACAGAATGGTAGGTAGGGGTGTTCATCGGATCGGATAACGGATTATTCGGGTTATTCGGATTTGAGAATTTTTAGACCCTATCCAAAATCCGATCCGATCCGATCCGAATTAGGAATATTCCTATCCGAATTCAATTCGGATCGGATTCGGATAATATCCGAAAAATCCGAAATTATCCGAATAATCCGAAATAAGCCTAAAAGATTTTTCTATTTTTTTGTTCATAACATTTAATAGTTTAGAATCACAATAAACATACAAACCGGAAAATACGAATTACTCTTAACACAAATTTAAAGTTTAAACTTCAAACAATAGTCTAATTTATATACCAAACCGGAAAATATCACTAAAAACATGTTTTTTATCCGGATTAAACGGATAACCGAATAATCCGAACAATCCGAATTTTTTAAAATTACATATTCGAATCCGATCCGAATCCGAATTAGTTATTCGGATATTCGGATTGATCTAATCCGAATATCTGAATAAGAATTCAGATCAATTTATTTGGGTTTCGGTATCAGTTCGGATTTCGGTTTTATTCAGATTTCGGATTTCTTGAACACCCTTAATGATAGGTTGTACTTTTAATCAGGCATTTATGGTATGATTCGATATATCATTTATTGTAAGATGGATAAATCAACGGTCATTAGAAAACACATGTATTTGAAAAGAAAATATAAATGAAAATCTTAAGGTGTGAAGGTGTAAGTGAATTAGTGGTAAGGCATACGAATGGTATTAAAAAGTTGCCAAGTTTAAATTTTTGAATTGCCAATGAATTTTTTAAGTGGACTACTGGCTAAATTTACCGTATCGAGGAACACTCGTCTTTCGATCTGAAATCCTCATCTAAGGCCAACGCTCGTGAACACTCGCCCGAAGGCACGATAACGCAGTTAGATAAAACCCGTTCAGTTCAAGGATCCAATTAGTGAGCAGGAACACCTTTCACAACTCTTGATTAAATGATGTGGGCAGGAAATGAACCTGGGTCATATGAAACACCAAGTCTCTTCCTTACCACTCCACCACTAGCTCATTGGCATCATTTTTTGGATAACTATAGTTGAAACATTAATAGAAACAATTTTTTTTAAAGTTAACAGTCAAACAATATAGATTGATTCGAAATCTGATTCAAATCCAACATAGCACCCATATGTACATAATAAATGTATTGAATCGATTCTTTTTAATGAATAGATTAGATCGCAACTTCGAATATGGAATTAAAAGGGATCAAATAAGAAAGGATACTCTGAATCATAGAACTCTAATGAAATATACGGTCAACAAACATTTATCGAATTTGAAAAAGAGTAAGAAAAGATGGTTCGATCCTCTTATCTTTTTTTCCTCGAACCGAGAGATCCATGAATCGGGATCCTGATGCATATAGATACAATGGTCCACTGGGAGCAATAATTTCCAGGAACATTTGGAACATTTCATTTCTAAGCAGAAGAGCTGTTTTCAAGTAGTGTTCGATCGATTACGTATTAATCAATATTCGATTGATTGGTCTGAGGTTATCGACAAAAAAAATTTGTCTAAGCCACTTCATTTCTTTTTGTCCAAGTTGCTTCTTTTTTTGTCTAACTCACTTCCTTTTTTGTTTGTCAGTTTCGGGAATATCCCCATTCATAGGTCCGAGATCTACATCTATGAATTGAAAGGTCCAAACGATCCACAGTTTTTAGAAAAAATAGGTCTTCAAATCGTTCATTTGAAAAAATTGAAACCCTTCTTATTGGATGATCGTGAGACTTGCCAAAAATCGAAATCCTTGATCAATGGGGGAACAATATCACCATTTTTGTTCAATAAGATACCCAAGTGGATGATTGACTCATTCCATACTAGAAAGAATCACAGGAAATCCTTTGATAACACGGATTCATGTTAACAATTTTTTAGAAGTTTTTAAGTTTTATCTTTAAGTGTAATTTTCATTTGATCACACTCCTATATATATATATATATATAGGATTGATTTCTTTTGAGAACCACTTTGAGTTTTAAGAACTCGAAAGAACTCAACGTAACAATTTTTTTTTTCGAATTTTTTTTCACACATGTGTAATACGTAAGTGTAAGTGATGTAAAAAAAATTACGGTATTTTTTTACACACCGAATCGACTTTTTACACATGTGTAACTAACGTTTAAACTTGTGTAATTATCGAAAATACTTATTCTCTCCTGCTTCATTTTTTAATTAAATTTAATCTCAGCCACATATTTCAAATCATTTAATTAAATGTGTGGTTCAAAATTGAGTTTTTAAAGTTCTTAAAACTCACAATGGTTTTCAAAATAACCCTCCCCTATATATGTATATATATAAGGGTGAGTTAATTGGGGAATTCCAAAAAAGTAAGGAACCGAGGAACACCTTTCACAACTCTTGATTATTTCACCACATCCTTATGATACACCCTTAATCACCTATATAACATCAATTTTGTAAAGGAAAAAAACGGGGCAACTCCATAGAATAGTAACAAACTTTCAGCTTTTTTTCAAATCAGGTCTATGTAAAGTTTTGTTCTATTTAGGTTACTTAAACTTTAGTTAGTGTTTCAATCCTAGATATTTGACCTGGATAACAGGTTATCTAGGTTTATTATGCACCCCACTTAAATAACATGTGTTTATGGTGCCCTCCTCTTAAGTTACCAGATGTTTACTTTACACTCCTATTAAGTTAAGATGTGTTTATAATGCACTCCTCTTAACTTAACATGTATTACTCACTATTAGAAAAAAGCCCTTTAATGACATGCGCACTATGACACGCGGTGATTAATGACGCGCAAATGCGTGTGTCATTAAGAAAATGTCATATTTTTTGAAATTTAAAAAACTTGTGACACTTTTTTTACATGTCATTAAACTGGTGTCATAAGCTAAAAAAATAACTGCCTAAGAAAATACATGTCATATATGCATGTCATCTCTATCTAAATAAAAAATTAAACACCCTGCCAATGTATCTCTCAAAATAATTGCCAGTTGTATCAATAAATTTCACCACAACACTAGGGTTCAGTCTCCCAACATCTCGCACACAAATTCAGCCGACCATCTTCTTCTTCGGTCCCATCTTCACAATTCGACGCTAGGGTTCAGTCGCTGTGTACATTTTCAGCACACCCATTCATAATCGGCTAGAGGAAATCCAGATCTGGTGTATATGTGACGTATTTTTCTAGCCCCAATCTGATATGTGGTGGTGGATTGATGTTGTTTGAGTTTGATTTCGGCAACAAAAGCATATACTCTGGTGGCTACCATGGTTTCGGCAGCAGCGTTGCATCTGCTTTGATGAATCGGCGGTGTTGTATGTCTCTCTGGCCGACAGAAGTGGTGGCGTTTCATCTGTTTCGATAAGCTTACGGTAACTATTCTGTCAATATGCAAGCTAATGGTAATCGACTATTCATATTCAGATTCGAAAATCAGATAATTGGTCACGATTTATTAAATTGATAGGTTTGATCGTACGTTGTTATGATTCTGATAATATTATTGAAAATAAGTAGAATACAGTTGTTAACGTGTGTTCTTCAGTAAGTTAGGGCAAATTCACAACATCTTCTCCGTAGACTAATGGCAAGTTTGTTGTTGACTCAATAAAATTAAAAAGCCCTAACTTAAAAATTGAATGAACTGTAATGAAATACATTGATATAGTGAATACCTTTATCCATTTTTTTTAATTAACTAAAAAGCAATTTTAAATCCTAGTACTTAAGCTTGATTTTTACAAATTTAGGCTACTTGCATTTTGATTGCTTATGAATAACATTTTTCTTTTTGAAAGGGCCACTGTAACGAGAAGCTCCTATTCTTGGATTGCTGAAAAGTGCAGAAAACAGGATTAAATGTTTTGGCATGACATTTAGTAAATTTGAAAACCTTTTGTGGCAAAGTGCAGCAAATTTGATTACATTTAATTTGCTCCCATGTCTTATCTTATCTGCATAAACATATATAAAATGTATATCAGTATATGGCCTTTTAGTTATGTTTATTTATTTTTATTTCTTTGAGTGCAGGCAGAAAGGTACATGCCCATTGACTTGATAAGGGAAGAAATGCAAGTGATTTCCTTAATTATGACTTCAAACTGGGTATTTTATTATTATATACGTTCTTAAATTGTTTCAACTAAAACGATAGTTTTATAGGCATACAGGATGTTGATTGCTTGTTGAAACCATTTTAGAGTGATACTTTTCTCATGTGTCTAATTTGTAATATTATTTCGATGGGTTAGGGATGAAATCTCAAGGCTCAAGACCCTTAAAGCTTGTTTATGAAGAAAGTTGAAGCAGAGATAAACAAATATATTTCATTCTTCAGCAAAGGTCGCCAAGGAAGATCTTACCCATACCTGGATCGATTGATGAAAAGGTGTGTTACTGTATGTTACTCCTCGAGTTGGTAAGTTCGGCCTATTTGGTAAGTAAATGGGCCAATTTGGGTTGATTTTAATTTACTCGTCTTGTTTATGAGTGACATAAATTATTATTAACTTGTAGATGTTCTAAATCCCATTGCAGATCTCGGGGATATTTGGCAAACAGAGGCTGAAGTCAACAAAAAAGAAAAAGAGAAAAAAAAAGCTTGATGATCTTGAAATGCAGCTAACTCGAGGGAAAATGTAAGATTCCTTTTTTATTACTGTTTTATGTTTTGCATATTCTACAATATATTATTCTACTCGTGTGTTTCTGTACAGAAAAGATAAAGAGAATGATCGTGAAGATTTGAACGAAAAGGTATAATACATCATGATCATATAGATGAGACTTGATGTTGTTTGCCATGAGTTTTAAAATTTTCTTTGTTTAATTTTCGTCTCAGGTTGAGGGAGACAAAGATGAATAAGCGGATGCGATATGATAGGCAAAGATGAATAAGCGGATGAGATATGATGGAATTCGCGAATAACGATCAAGTTTTGTGGGAACATTTATTTTTCGGTGATATATATTGTATTGACAAACATTTTTTTTGTTAACTTGAGAATATTTGTAATACTTGACTAGATTTCTAATTTATGAAATGAATTATTTTGTTATATATGTATTTTATTTGTATAACGAAAGTTTAATTGTCATTAATATAAACATTATTAATTATACAAAAAATAATATTTGTATTTAAAAAAAACACTAAATCCATGACATGCATAAACGCAATATATCCATGTCGTAAATGCGAGTCATTAAAGTGAGTCATAAATGCGTGTCATAAAAGATGACACGCAGATTCGTGTCATGTTTCTTTTATGACAGGGGCTTCAATGACACATTTGCGTGTCATATATACCCTTTAATGACACGCAATGCGTGTCATTAAAGGCCTTTTTTCTAGTAGTGACTTTAACTAGATAACATGATAACCATGTCAAATATTTAGGATTGAAACACTAAATAAAGGTTAAGTGACCTAAATAGAACAAAACATTACATCAGTGACCTGATTAAAACAAAACTGAAACTCGGTTACTATTTTTTGGAGTAATCCGTGCAAAAAACCCCTAAAAATCAAAAAAATAATTTAAAAAATTATGAAAAAACGAAAAAATGTAAAAAAAAAATCAAAATGTTTATCTAGCATCCCTCGTTCCAAAAAAATAAAAATAAAAAATCTAAATTTTCTTCGTGTTTAGTTTTACTTTTAAGGATAGGTTTTTAGGGGGTTTAGGTTTTCCGTGTTGGGGGTTATGTATTTTTTTAGGGGGGGGGGGTTCTTGTACACATGACGATGGAAAGAAAACAGGAAAAGAAATATGCATAAATATACTATAACCACCACATTGAAACCCGCATTGACTTGTACACGCGTAAAAACATAATTTGTTAACGTTCACGAACACTAAATTCAGTGAGATAACAGTAGGTTGGTTATATATATATATATAATTATTGTATTTACATGAAAATTATAACGAAACGTAAAATATTAATAAAAAGTGTTATTTTACATGTAAAATGATAATTTTTACATGTAAAATTTTAAACAACTGCTGTTTTACATGTAAAATGTTAATAAGATTTGTTGTCTTGCATGTAAAATGTAAGTCATAGAATAGATCTTTCAATGTGATATCACACAGTCTCATGATTATGCGGAAACTAACACGAGATGATTCAATATTATGTAAACAAACACAATGAAAACAGAATGAATATGCTTCAAAACACACGTATATTAAACGTCTGGTGCTTAAGTACAATAGGTTACCCAAAACCACCGATATGTCTTTCTTACGTCTCACACCGCTAACCCCATGATAAACCTAATTACATGGTTCATATAGAGAATACGTACAAGCCCAATACTATCCAAAAGCCCACCGAGATCCATGTGATCTCGGTTTACAATGTAAGCACAAACTATATAATACTAGCCCTGTTGAGTTTTAACAAGATTATCAAAGTGATAAAATCTTTATTTTACCAAAAACGCAGCGGATATAAAAGTTTTAAATCTTGTTAATATGATATGTATAAAACCAATTTTAAACATGCAAAACCCAAACCCGGATCCAAATACGAATTACACACTATCAAATACATGCATGTCACTATAAGTCCATGCATGTTACTACTACCTTTCAATATGACAAAACCGGGTGAAAGAGATGATGATTGAAAGGTAAGAACTTGAATATGGAAGCTCCTCAAGCTAGCATACCCCAAGCTTCAACAACACACCACTTCTAGCTAGGATTTGCACTTGAAAATTTTCTTCTTCTTTTCTTATGTTGGATGAAAATACCCAAGAGAGGAAGAGAGAAAAGTTTACTTGGAAATTATGTGTGTTATGAAAGAATGAAAGAGAAGGACTTGGTTTTATTTAAAGGCATCTTTCTCTCCACCAATAATAACCATTGCATGTCTCCACTCACCTTGCATGTCTCCACTCAAACATATAATAATATTACATTTGAAAGAGTTATTATCTTTTTCTTTTATAAAACTTTAAACATATATATATATATATCCATACATATATACTTTTATAAGTTTATAACTTATAACTTATAAAACCTATTATATGTTAAGAGACATGCTTGGTTATTATTATTCACATATTGTTATTAACCAACTTAAATAACACTATGTAATGTTCTTTCATAAAACATAAATCATTCATATGATTTGTTTATTACACAAGTACATTTTATTTAGAAACCCCTTTCCAAATAACTCAAGTGTTAATATTCATTTGTTATGATCACATCATATATGAACGAATATTATCGGTGTTTGTCTAGCTTGTTATTGGGTATGACCCGACTTGGATCATAACGTACTAGCCACATCAATTTAATATGTCTCTTGGGCAGACCGAGTCCAACAATCTCCCACTTGCGCAAGATACATAGAAGATTGATGCAAGTAGCAAATACCGCCTAACTACGGTTTACTACCCTTAATACGTATGACGAAGTGCCATTCAGTAACATCATCCCTTTCAAGTCCCATACTTGAAAATGATTTAGGTGAAACTATCATTTATCCTTTTGCCACAAATGTCATGTTAAATCCAGCGACACAGAGTGATCATTCTCTGTTGATTTAACTTGTCAGGCCTTAGACATTTAACTCTCAACGAATAAGAGGGACAAATCCCATATTGACTACATACGTTTCTCACTATCACCTTGTACTATACTTGAGATTAGCCTTATGTACTGACATATTTCAGAGCAGCGAAGAACTAAGTCAAAGCATAATAGTCGATAAATATCAAGACCCAATATGTATCTCAGGTCGGAGGATACTATGAAGTTCGCCTTTACTCAAATTCACTTATGATCACAAATCCCAAGGATTCCATGCAGTAAAATTGAGAGCGGGTCAGTCCAATATTTATCCCATAAATATCTATGAACCTTGGCAGCAACCCTTTGCTATATTCATACCTCATGAATATCTACCAATCCAAGTTCATAATAGTCTTACTTTCACATTTGTTCCCACAAATATGAACGACTACGGACGTTTAAAATAATTCAAATTATTCACGGATTTAAACATACTAAAATGGAACATAACTCAAGAACATGACCATAACCAAAACCATATGATTGAGTTAAAATAAAATTGTTCCAATATCCAAATACAAATTTTGATCAAATCCAATCACTAGAATATCGAAGTCCTAAGGCGCAAGTATGACTCTCATGCTTCGGCCTTTCAAGGAGTTTCGTGAGTGGGTCCGCAATGTTTTGATCAGTGTGAACTTTGCGAATACATATCTTTCCCTTTTCAACTTCATCCCTTATGTAGTTGAATCTCCGCTCAATGTGCCTAGTCTTTTGATGTGCGCGGGGTTCCTTGATTTGAGCAATCGCACCCTCGTTGTCACAAAAGATCTCTAGAGGGTCCTGAATGGTACGAACCACTCCTAGATCGGCAATGAACTTTCTAATCCATGCAGCTTCTTGAGCTGCCAAGGAGGCGGCGATGTATTCAGATTCAGTGGTGGATAAAGTTACCACGTCTTGTTTTGCACTCTTCCATGAGATAGCACCACCATTGAGAACGAAAACGTATCCCGATTGTGATCGAGAATCATCTCGATCAGTTTGGAAACTCGCATCAGTGTAACCCTTTACAGCGAGTTCCTCCTCACCAGAGCCATATATTAGAAACATATCCTTAGTCCTTCTAAGGTATTTCAATATGCTCTTAACAGCCATCCAATGGCTAGTTCCCGGATTTTGTTGGTATCGACTTGTCATGCTCAAGGCGCATGACACATCCGGTCTAGTGCAAATCATGGCATACATGATGGATCATATAGCAGATGCATATGGGATACCACTCATTTTGTCTTGCTCATCCTTTGAGCTTGGACATTGAGAAGCACTCAACATCGTTCCTCTTTGAATAGGTACCAAACCTTTCTTAGAGTTTTCCATCTTGAACCTTTTCAAGATCTTGTCAATGTATGCACTTTGATTCAAACCTATCAACCGCCTTGATCTATCCCTATAGATTCTTATTCCCAGAATATAGGCGGCTTCACCAAGATCCTTTATGGAAAAACAGCTTCCAAGCCAGGCTTTCACACCTTCCAAGGTTGGAATGTCATTTCCAAACAGTAATATGTCATCGACATATAACACCAGAAAGGTTATGATGCTCCCACTAGCTTTCTTATACACACAAGCTTCATCAGCATTTTTGATAAATCCAAATTTCTTAACTTCATCATCAAAACGGTGATTCCAACTTCTGGATGCTTGTTTCAATCCATAGATTGATTTCTTCAACTTGCATACTTTGTTAGGATGTTGGTGATCGACAAAACCTTCAGGCTGAACCATATAAACATCTTCATTAAGATGCCCATTTAGAAAAGCAGTTTTGACATCCATTTGCCATATCTCATAGTCATAATATGCGGCTATGGCAAACAATATCCTTATAGACTTTAGCATCGCCACGGGCGAGAAAGTTTCATCATAATCAACCCCTTGAGTTTGAGTGAAACCCTTTGCTACAAGTCTAGCTTTATAAGTATCCAAGTTTCCATGCATATCAGTTTTCTTCTTGAAAACCCACTTACTTCCAACCAGCTTGGAATTTAGAGGTGGAGCAACCAAGTCCCATACTTGATTGTCATGCATGGATTGCATCTCAACATTCATGGCTTCTAGCCATTTGTCACAATCAGATTGCGACATTGCATCTCGGTATGTGGTGGGTTCATCCGAATCAACCACGTAGCATCCATCCATGAAAAATCCATATCTCTCAGGTGGGGTGCTAACTCTACCAGATTTGCGAATGTTTTGTGTGTTTTGATCAACCATTTGATCATCCTCAACAACCTCTTGTTGATTTCTAGTGTCAACCAAATGTGTATCGGCTTGTAGTTCTCGATCCTCTTCGAGTTCTGCAGTTCTATCAGTTCCTTCCATAAGGAACCTTCTTTCCATGAACTTAGCCTTTCGAGCTATAAACACTTTATGCTCGCTTGGATTGTAGAAATAATATCCCATCGAATCCGTGGGATATCCTACAAATATACACTTAGTGGATCGACATTCAAGTTTGTCAGGGGTGTAGATCTTAACATAAGCCTCACAACCCCATACCTTTAAATATGAAAATTTTGGAGCCTTTCCATGACATATTTCAAAAGGTGTCCTATCCACTTTCTTGGTTGGTGCCATATTTAAAATACGGGCAGCAGAGATCACAGCGAAACCCAAAATGGAGGTAATGAGCATCTAGCCATCATGGATCGAACCATGTCCAATAAAGTTCGATTCCTCATTTCGGACACACCATTATGTTGTGGTGTTCCAGGTGGAGTAAGTTGTGAGACAATCCCACAACTCCTAAGATGTTCTAGAAACGCATCATTGAGGTATTCACCTCCTCTATCGGAACGTAGTACTTTGATTGTTTTGTTGAGTTGATTTTGTACTTCATTTTGGAAGACTTTGAACATTTCAAAGGCCTCATTTTTGTGTCTTAACAAGAACACATACCCATAGCGACTATAATCGTCGGTAAAGGTAATGAAGTATCTTTCACCATTTCTTGTCATTGTCCTAAAAGGTCCACATACATCCGAATGTATGATACCTAATAAGTCTTTCGCCCTTTCATTTGTTCCATTAAAGGGTTCTTTGGTCATCTTTCCCAATAAACTAGATTCACATTCATCAAATGAATCAACATTTGATTTCAAAAGACCATTCTTTCGAAGTGTATGAATACGATTCTTGTTTATGTGACCAAGACGACAATGCCAAAGAAAAGTATTACTCAAATCCATTTTGAGTCTTTTGGTGTTAGCTTGGTACAACGAGTTATCAATGTATGAGTCATCATGAATTAATTCATAAATGCCATAAAACGGCATCGCTTTAAAATAAAAGACATTATCCATGAAAACATAAATACCATTATCAACAAACTTAAAGTCATAACCAGATTGTCTTAATATAGAAACAGAGATAATATTCCTAGTCAAACTAGGTGAATATAAAATGTTTTTCAAAACAATTTCCAAACCATTTGGAAGCTTTAAAACATAATCTCCTCGGGCTTGGACGTCAACCTTTGCTCCATTGCCCGTGAAGAGACTTATATCTCCTTTCTTCACCTCATTTCTTCTTTTGAACCCCTGCAATGAATTGTATATGTGAGTTCCACATCCGGTATCCAATACCCATGTGTTAGAAGAAATAATATTAAGATCAATGTGAATCATGAAAGTTGTACCTGAGGTTTGCCCCGCATCCCTCTTAGCTTTCAACTCCTTGAGATAGGTCGGACAGTTTCTCATCCAATGACCTATCTCACCACAACCAAAGCACGGATCCTCAGCGCTAACCTTTAGCTTCTTTGGCTTTGGCTCCGCCTTTGCCTTTCCCTAGAACCCCTTCTTGACTTGCCCCTTACCAACGGCAACCTTTACTTTTGGTTCCGGGTGATGCCTTTTCTTTGAGCCACCCTCATTGATCGCAAGAACGTGTAAAACCTTTTTACCCATGCCGGCCTCGGCTGTCTTAAGCATTGCGTGAAGCTCACCAATGCTTTTGTCCCATCCATTCATGTTGTAGTTCATGACGAATGTCTCAAACCTTTTAGTTAAGCCATTTAGGATTAAATCCGTGGCTAACTCTTTTGAGACGGGACAGTTAAGCCGTTCAAGCCGATCAATGTGGCTCTTCATCTTAAGTACATAAGATGAAACAAATTGGGTTTCTTCCATATGACATGCATGAAGCGCTCGAACCGTTTCGAATCGCTCAACCCGAGCTTGAGTAAGGAACATTTCCTTAAGTTGGGTTATCATGTCATACGCCCCATGATTCTCGAAATCCTTTTGGATCTCGGGAATCATTGTTCCCAACATGAGGCAAGAAACTTGCACTGAATCCTCGGTGTATTTTAACCAATCCGCATAGGCATCCAAGTTATTGACATCGGGTTCATTGGGAATAGGATCGTCTAAAATATAAGACTTCTTTTCTTGCTTGAGAACAATTCTCAAGTGTCGATACCAATCCATGAAGTTGTTAAAGTTTAGACGATCCTTATCCAGAATGGATCTTAGTGATAGATTATGCACGTGTGGGATAATTGCATTCGGTGCATTGTTTGCGGCCATCTAAAAGAATTTTAACAAAGTTCAAATTAGTATTTTCGATATTAATAAAATTTTAATCTTTAATACCCTTTAAATGTCTCAAAGACAATTATTGGTTAAAATCTAGAACCCAACGTTTCATTCAAATAGTAGTTAGGTGACCTTTATCCTACTATTCGAATTAACAAGGTAGTCAACGTTTACAATTGCAACCCTTTGAAACTTCTAGTTTTATGGGATCGGTTAAACATCATATGTTTAGTTGGTATGTTAAATCCCATCAACACCTTTGAATGCCATGTTAAGGTGATCCTATAGTCATGGTTTCAAATCAAGTCGTCCTACTTATACACACGTGTGAGTTTACTCATACAAGTGGTTAGGTGATCCTAATGCCAAAAGTACTTGTAAAATCACCTTAAGATCACAAGTTTTCTTAAAAGTGCTTAGGTGATCCTAACTCACTTTCAAGTCTACAAGTGACTTAAGTGTCGTATAAAAGGATGGTGTTAAACTTGTTTTTAAAAAGGGATTTTCGTTTTCTAAATTCTAGATTGGAAAACTATTTATTGTACCTTTCATTTGCATGCATTCAAATGTATGGTACTTAGTTGAAAAACCCATTTTCAAAGTTCCAATTAATAAAACCCATTTTTATTATGAAATCATTAGTTATTAATAAAACCAATTTTTATTACCTAACGATTTCTAAGGAACCAATTTTATGCTAGTTGATTTTAAGTTGTTAAGCAAACCATATTGCAAATAATAAGTAAATCAACCATGCAAGCATAAAATATACACAACCACAAGTTCATAACCAGAGCCTCCTAATATTGACCACACTTGTTGACCGAAGACAAGTGTGTCAAAAAGTCTCTCCTAAGGGACCCAAAAGAACATGCACTTGTGTCGGTGAACTCCCACTTGATTCCGCATCCATATGCTCCAAGTGTTTACTCCCGGTGTTGTGGTCTTCATCATTTTATTTGGGCTTCCATCCATGCATCTTCTTTTACAAAATATATCCTATTACATATTTCTAGTAAAAGAAATACATCTAATCTACTTATTATTACAAGCCATATGGAATAAATAGATTACAAACCCAAATAAATATTACAACCAAATCGAATGAACAAACAACCAACACAATCATTCAACCAAACACAAGGCCATGGCTAGGTTATGAACATCTATTACACATCCAAATATGCAATAATACAAGACCAAAATGGTTCCCCTTTTTGCCTCAAAACTTTCGGCCAAAGCTTAAGCAAACCGAAAGTTTCGGGTTTTGTCCAAACAAACTAAACAATCATCCAAATGACTTGGTTTTTCAAGATTACCACATGTATGTAAAGTATAACCTTGAAAAACCATGGGGTAACCAAAACCCCAAAAAGTTTCGGCCAAATGGTGAAACCCACATAAACCCGAAAAATTTTGGGTCTAATGAAGCATGCATTCGTATAAGCGGCTCTTGATGCCATTGTTGAGTTTTAACAAGATTATCAAAGTGATAAAATCTTTATTTTACCAAAAACGCAGCGGATATAAAAGTTTTAAATCTTGTTAATATGATATGTATAAAACCAATTTTAAACATGCAAAACCCAAACCCGGATCCAAATACGAATTACACACTATCAAATACATGCATGTCACTATAAGTCCATGCATGTTACTACTACCTTTCAATATGACAAAACCGGGTGAAAGAGATGATGATTGAAAGGTAAGAACTTGAATATGGAAGCTCCTCAAGCTAGCATACCCCAAGCTTCAACAACACACCACTTCTAGCTAGGATTTGCACTTGAAAATTTTCTTCTTCTTTTCTTATGTTGGATGAAAATACCCAAGAGAGGAAGAGAGAAAAGTTTACTTGGAAATTATGTGTGTTATGAAAGAATGAAAGAGAAGGACTTGGTTTTATTTAAAGGCATCTTTCTCTCCACCAATAATAACCATTGCATGTCTCCACTCACCTTGCATGTCTCCACTCAAACATATAATAATATTACATTTGAAAGAGTTATTATCTTTTTCTTTTATAAAACTTTAAACATATATAATATATATATATATATCCATACATATATACTTTTATAAGTTTATAACTTATAACTTATAAAACCTATTATATGTTAAGAGACATGCTTGGTTATTATTATTCACATATTGTTATTAACCAACTTAAATAACACTATGTAATGTTCTTTCATAAAACATAAATCATTCATATGATTTGTTTATTACACAAGTACATTTTATTTAGAAACCCCTTTTCCAAATAACTCAAGTGTTAATATTCATTTGTTATGATCACATCATATATGAACGAATATTATCTGTGTTTGTCTAGCTTGTTATTGGGTATGACCCGACTTGGATCATAACGTACTAGCCACATCAATTTAATATGTCTCTTGGGCAGATCGAGTCCAACAAGCCCAATAATCTCCCCCTTGGTTTGTATCTTCAACATTAATTGTGCTCAAGAATATTTGCATCCACCTCTTTGTAAGCACTAACCCATAAACATGTTCTGATAATCGATCCCACCATTCTTGTATACTTTTTAGCAGCAGGCTCGTACAGTGGTTCAACCATGATTTGAAAGTAGCTAAGAGCTTTAATATCCTTTTCGCCAAACTTCAATAAATCACGTGGATCAACAAATCGAAATTGCCCTTTTCGTACACGGATAACGATCGTTACCGTCTCACCATCATATGTCCAGAACGGCATCTCATCTAAAGCACCATCTAGAATTCTGGTAGACAGAGGAATGTGACTTGTCTTCTTAGTTTCCGGCCACATAACATTGACCATTTTGTTCCTCGTATTTGGATCTCGGAACCCCTTGGCTTTCTTTAAAAATGATTCAGCTGTGGTCATATTCGGGAATCCTCGATCAACTTGATTCTTCAAGAAATTTCAGAAATCTATAGCCCTTTTGTTGTTGTTGGGGTTGTGAAAAGGAGCATTAATCAGGTCACTGTGATCAACTCTAGTTCATGATCTAAAATCCTTCATTTTCCTGTCGTATTCGGTATTTCCAGACCTCCTTTTTACCCACCACATGGCTTTATCGATATCAAACCCCAAGACACGACACCCGATCGATCACCATCTTGTCTGAAAAACCATTTTGAATTCAACGATAAAATTTATCCGGGTGATCGGAAGATTCCACATTTTGATTTGAGTTCTTCATAATAGGAATCTTCTTTTGAATTCTTTCACTTTGTTCAACTGTCTTTGGAGGGGAAGCAAGGTATTGTTCCAGTGTTTTAGAAGAGTCTATGTATAAAGCAGGACGCGCACTGGAACTACCACCTTGACTGTCAGCAGGTACCTTTTCAGCAATGTCCTCACCACTTTTGAATTCATCTCCAAATTTCCGAATGAGCTTTTTTTGGAGATCCAAGTACATTACAGTGATGCCACTCATGTTTGCTTGAAGTTCATTGATCTTTAAATTTTATCAGAGTTACTTGCTTCAAGCTCTTGAATTCGTACATCCTTCACAACCGTGTCTTTTTCAACTTCAAATACTTGTCGTTGTAAGGACTGTACATCAACAGGTTCAGCATCAAGAGTGTTCCCCTTGCCTTATCTTGCAGAAACTTGTCTTGCATAGCCAGAATGTGTGAAATCTTGTCAGCGGCGGCTTAAACTTGATTGACCAATCGGGTCAGACGATCCGAGGGCTCGTCTGTGGACTGAAAATTAGCTTCAGTCTCGAACTCATGAGAAATGTCATCAAATATCTGATCTTGAGTTTGGGGTTCAGCAGTGGACCGACTAGTATCAACTTGAGCTTCAGTGGTTTTAGGCTCAGGTTCTTTGTGTTGGCTTGTTGGTGTAGTTTCTGTAACCAGCACACCCAGAGTCTCAGATCTTTCTTTCGCCCTTTTATCAAAATGAGATCGGTGGCTGGTTCTTTTAGAATATCTTCATCTTGTGTCGCAGTGACTGAATGAGGAGGTTTCAATGCAGTCGACTGGAGCTGATCTTTAAACATCTCAAAGTCTGGCCAAAATGTAATATGCGTTTATGTAGCTATTGGTCAAAAAGCATCTTCTGTGGCTCAGGTAGTTACTACTTTCTAGGAAAGGGGCGCGATGGAATATACTATTGTGGGTAGCCGAAACGGCGGATTCCCCTGCTACATTACAATACCTCGCTCCTTATACAGGAGCAGCTCTGGCTGAATATTTTATGTACCGTGAACGACACACTTTAATCATTTATGATGATCTCTTTAAACAAGCGCAAGCTTATCGTCAAATGTCTCTTCTATTACGAAGACCGCCTGGGCGCGAGGCTTATCCAGGGGATGTTTTTTATTTACATTCACGCCTTTTGGAAAGAGCTGCTAAATTAAGTTCTCTTTTAGGTGAAGGAAGTATGACCGCTTTACCAATAGTTGAAACCCAATCGGGAGACGTTTCGGCTTATATTCCTACTAATGTCATTTTGATTACTGATGACAAATATTCTTATTTGCCGACCTATTCAATGCTGGAATCCGACCCGCTATTAATGTGGGTATCTCTGTTTCCAGAGTGGGGTCTGCAGCTCAAATTAAAGCTATGAAAAAAGTAGCCGGTAAATTAACTGATCAACAGTAGGTACAGTTTGTTCTTCTTGGTGCTCAATCTCCATGTGTTGTGATGGAAAACTATCTGGCTCATCATCATCATAAATAGTCTCATAGCTGTAGTGAACCTCTGAGCAGGTGTCACATTCTCATCAGCAATCGAGGCACTGACACTAGCAGGGACATCCTCAGTTTTATCAAATCTTCCAAATTTGACTAGTTTGTGAAGTCCTTTGTATACAACTTTGGCCCCTTTTCGTGATTGCTTCATCAACCCAAATGTGTTGGGACCCATAGCTTTCAAATCGAGCGTTTATACAGATTTGACGAGGTCAGGATAGTGAGAGTCGAATATCATTAGTAGAAACCTCGGGTTCATCAGAAACATCTCATTCTTCTTTACCTTGGGGTTGCTCATCATCTCATCGAAAACAATCTTGGAATAGTTATAGTTCCAGTCCATGATCAAAGAAACCACAACCGACATCTGAATGTGGCTGATCTCATCTGAACCCACCTTTCGTCTTCAGACACACGTGAAGTACTTGGGCCAAACTATCAAAATAAAGTTTCCTTTATCAAAACTTTTATGGGCCAAAAAGGCATGGGCCGAGAACAGTTTTTCAAACCCAAACATGGCTTGATCCATGGTTTCAAAAAGATCTCTTATAGCATCAGTTTTGACAAGAGTAATCATGAGGTAAAAATAAAATTAACTACAAATAATGATAAAAACAAAAATATAAGTAGAAATAATAACACAAACCAAATTTAATCACTCGGTCTTCTTGTAATTTAGAAAATTTTGGGATCAGACTTCAGTTTTTATAAAAATGCAACATCTTAAGAAAAGATCCGAACATGGAATCATATTGATTAAGATGCTTTCACAATGATTCATGTTCAGCATTATTATGACATAGAGATGTTGGGTTTTAACAAGATTATCAAAGTCATATAAACCCATTTATATGAAAAATGCAGCGGATAATAATGTTTTAAATCTCGTTAATTAGATTAATTTAAAACCCATTTTATATATAAAACCCAAGACACGGATCCATATACGAATTTACATGCTCTCAAAACAACCATAAGGTGTTTTAGCATACTACCTTCAAGATGCTAAGGGAGATGAAAATGATGAGTATTGAACGGCTAGTCTTCAAAGGAGAAGAGCCTCATGCTTGTATACTCTTCAAGCTTCCAACAAAGCACCCATGGTTTTCTAGGATTCACACTATAAAACTCCTTGTTCCTTGATCCCTTGGCCGAAATTGGGGGAGAAAGAAAAGGAGTTTACTTTCTTTTGTGTGTGTGTGTGTGTGTGTGTGAGAGAGAGAGAGAGAGAGAGAGAGAGAGTAAAAGACACAACCAATGCACCACTTTTATTATGGCCAATTATCTCTCATGCATGCTCTTGAAAGAGCAACATAATAAATAGATGAGAGAGAAATATATTTCTCTCCTAAATATTCAAACCCATTCATTTTTTTACTTATGTTATATTTGTTACATATTATAAAATGTAACATAACAAAATGTAAGTAACATGCATCAAGTTATTTAACCAAGTTAAATAACATTATAAAATACTTCTCTCAAAATACAAATTATCCATATAATGTATTCATTACACAAATGCAATATTTAGAAACCCATTTTCTAAATATCGTGAGTGTTGATATTTATTTGTTAGATCATTTCTTAAAATAAATATCGTGGGTGTTTGTCTAGCTTGTTATTGGGTATGACCCGATTTGGATCATAACCTACTAGCCACATCAACTCTAATATGTATCTTGGGCAGACCAATTCCAACAATCTCCCACTTGCACATAATACATAGAAGATTGACGCAAATAGCAAATACCGCCTAACAACGGTTTACTACCCCTATACGTATGAAGAAGTGCCATTCAATAACATTGTAACCACCCCGTAACCGCAGCGGAAATGTAAACGGGATCGACAGACACCTCTGATATCAACCACATTGTTTATAAAGAAAACTGAATGCATTAATATACTTCAAAATTACATATCTCATATTTCATTACCGTCTAGGTGATACACACATCATACAATACGGTTCATAATTCTATATGTTATAATGTATCCTAACGTCCAGCACGCAAACCTTACACACATCAAGCACTTAGCACGTAATCAATCACTTTATCTTAGTTGTACCTGAAAAGCATGTGAGAAAACGGGTCAACTACGAATAGTTGGTGAGTTTCACAATTCGAGTAAACTATGATAAATCATTATCATAAAATAATACTATTATCGATGTAATTATGCTGAGCCCACAAGTGAAACCTCTGACTATCTCACATAACCCCCGTGGCATATCCCCCGCCCACGGACCCGTGACATATCCCCCGTCCACGGAACTGCCCCAAACCGCTATGTCTAACATTACATAGCAAAATATATATAAACACCCAAAATAGACATGTGCAACTGGCTGGGAAACATCAGCAAATCCATGCCGGACCAGTTGGGTTTGTCAGACCAATAGTACTATCCACACTCTATCGGCTTTCAGTTAATCACTCGTGTTCCGGGGGCCTTAGAATGTTAGCAACTCAGACAATTACCATCTTAGTACATTTCCGTACGATTCCCGTACCATAAAATATATATAAATCCACGCAAATCCATGCGTTCAGTATGTACTTAAACATTTCAGTAAAACATGCTTCCGCCTCGAGAAAATATTCGAAAACAGTTCAGAAAAAGGGGCTCGTGAAAACTCACCTTAGCACATGCAAGCATGGTAACAACAATCATTATCAATTAACACGTCCAATCTGTAATATGATCCCTACGATCGTTATTATACAATTATTGTTTATATAATCTTTAACCTTATCAATCGGTACATCTGGGGACACTGTTAACCCAGTACTGTACCTGTTCCGGGGGCAATGTTAACCCAGAAACACTTCTCCGGACTCAGATTGTGATGTCGTTTAGAGTTTCATGGTCACAATTGATATTAGTCGTTTTCTCGTTTTGCGTGCCTAGCACGATTATCCGTTTTATGTTTAAAAAAATGAGTTTGGTCACACACGACCCGAAAATAGTGGTTGTCTGATAATTTAATTTAAAATGTGAAATTATAGCTCGGTTTAGACGTCCCGATTGGCCGCGGGACACGTTTCCGTCTTTGGCGTACCGGAAACTGTTAAATCGGTTAAAAATACCAAATCATCCGAATTATTTTCGGATGATTCATTCTTACTTGTTTAACTCAATTATATGAAAATAGTCCATTTTTAAGGTTTTTATACACCAGACAGCTCGCTTAAGCGAACATCACCGGTTTACGCGTTTTAACTTTAAAAGTTTGATAATTAGCACGATTAATTATCCGTTTACTCTCGGATCTTGAAATTTTGCACAAACCACTTTTTAACAGTGGGGAATTTTATAAAAATATTTCCAGAATTAATTCTTATATTAAAAATTTATTTATCTATTTATAAACACCATTTAAACACTAAATATGTCGTAAATACCAAACGATCTTAGAAAAATCCCAAATTTTTCCTGGATGTCCCCTGGCCATCCACATAGTTCCCTGTAATTTTTCTAGAACCAAAATCTTTTTCACATGCCCTTTTTACCAAAACCGAGCTAGAAATCCCTAGAACTCGTTTAACCGAAAAGCCTACTTAGACTTCTCCAACGGAACTAAAATTTTGTGTGTGACTTACACATGATATGAAAAGCTTATTCTGAAATTTTCCAGAAATTTTCATGGTATTTAACTATTTTTCACCATTTTTGGCCAAAACCGAGCATTAAATTCACAAAATATTCATCCTTTATCCAAAAATTACCAAAAATTCACAGAACTCATATTTTCATGTGTTTAACACCTCTGTAAAATTTCATGACCTAACTCTAAAGCATCAACAATCTGTCCAAATTTCCCAAAACCGAACATAACCGAATATACCTTTCGTTTTTCCGCCACTACAAGCTACAAACTCGTCTTTCCGCCTTATCTACCACTAAATACAGAGCCTACAAACAACATACCACAATACCAAGGAAGTTACACTCACGATCAAGCCATTTCTTTCATGGTTACGGTTATGATACTAAAAACAAAGATTTAACCGTAAAAATTCGTTTTTGATTCGTTTAACTCATTTCTTGGACCAAGATCCCTTGTATAACCCGTATACATCACTTGATCATGCAAGAATCGGTTTTCATCATTGAAACCTCATTTTCTTGCAAACAAACTCAAGAAACGAAGATGGAACGTATATAACACGATTTTACCTCGGTTTTTCTTGATAGAATTGTCGGTTTTTGATTCAAGATCTTGAGAGAATTAAGTGTTGTGAAAAAAAGAAAATGAAGTGTGTTTGGGGGGGTGAGTTGCGACCGGAGGTAGTGATGGGGTGGGGTGGGACCCACCTCTTCATTCTTGGCCACTCATTTGGATATCGGATATCCGGATAATGTTTTGGATAATCTGGTTCAGTTCGTTTCTCGGTTAGATGTTTAATTCGGCTTAAAACGAGGCTAAGACGGTCGTTTTTGGTCTAAAAAATTGAAATTTATATAAAACCGATTTAAAAACTTAAACCATGACATTTATTAACTTAAAACGTCATATTATTAGTTATTACGCATCTTTTTCGGCTTGATCGATCGTCTCTTGCTCGGTTTGGTATTAAAGGTTTCGTTTAACGTACCGACATACTATTAAATCGAAATCCTTTTTCTGTGCTATAATCCACTTATTCCGAAGCTTTAATACTTCGTAACATCACTAAATATCATATATCTCGTCTATAATTGAACTCTCGATTCATTCGGGTTTCAATAACTATCGATCGTTTGATCGCATATTCAATACGGTGAATTATATATTCATGTACAATCAATACAATGAACCATGTATTCTCGTATAATTACATGGTAACTCATGTACCCGACATACATATGACGTAACTAACGTCTACCGGTTAGGGTATACCTGGTTTCGTCGAAATCGTTACATTCTCTCCCCGTTAAGAAATTCGTCCTCGAAAATTTTACACGCCCACAATTTCCCTTCGAGAGAAAGGTGGGGGTTTTTTTTTTTCTTCAGAATTCACCCTCGCGTTACCAAGTATAATCTGGTCCTCGCTGTGAATTCCACTAATCTTAATTAATAAAGCTTGGTATGACCAAACTGTTTAGTTTTCCCGTCTATTATCTTTACGGAATTGTTATGATATCAAGCATGTCCTCTATGAGTACCTCTATTACTAGTACTCTCGTTGCCTCATCGCTAGGCACTTTTCAATCCGTATGCATGGCAAAATATCATGTATAGTACTTAGCCCTGGAGTACTTTAATTGATAGACTAAATGACCAACCATGGAGATAGTTCTCATGGGGTACAATATATTAAGAAGCTATTTTCAGTTTTGCCAAACCTCACATCACCTCTCTCTAAGGTGATGCCTTAAAATGCTTTGTCACCTCTATTTAGTGACAATGGTTTCCTTTGAACGTTGACAATGGCCCAAGTACTTCACGTTGACACCTTCTGAGCAGGTGGTCACATGCTCATCAGCAATCGAGGCACTGACACTAGCAGGGACATCCTCAGTTTTATCAAATCTTCCAAATTTGACTAGTTTGTGAAGTCCTTTGTATACAACTTTGGCCCCTTTTCGTGATTGCTTCATCAACGCAAATGTGTTGGGACCCATAGCTTTCAAATCGAGCGTTTATACAGATTTGACGAGGTCAGGATAGTGAGAGTCGAATATCATTAGTAGAAACTCGGGTTCATCAGAAACATCTCATTCTTCTTTACCTTGGGGTTGCTCATCATCTCATCGAAAACAATCTTGGAATAGTTTATAGTTCCAGTCCATGATCAAAGAAACCACAACCGGCATCTGAATGTGGCTGATCTCATCTGAACCCACCTTTCGTCTTCAGACACACGTGAAGTACTTGGGCCAACTATCAAAATAAAGTTTCCTTTATCAAACTTTTATGGGCCAAAAAGGCATGGGCCGAGAACAGTTTTTCAAACCCAAACATGGCTTGATCTATGGTTTCAAAAAGATCTCTTATAGCATCAGTTTTGACAAGAGTAATCATGAGGTAAAAATAAAATTAACAACAAATAATGATAAAAACAAAAATATAAGTAGAAATAATAACACGAACCAAATTTAATCACTCGGTCTTCTTGTAATTTAGAAAATTTTGGGATCAGACTTCAGTTTTTATAAAAATGCAACCTCTTAAGAAAGATCCGAACATGGAATCATATTGATTAAGATGCTTTCACAATGATTCATGTTCAGCATTATTATGACATGAGATGTTGGGTTTTAACAAGATTATCAAAGTCATATAAACCCATTTATATGAAAAACGCAGCGGATAATAATGTTTTAAATCTCGTTAATTAGATTAATTTAAAACCCATTTTATATATAAAACCCAAGACACGGATCCATATACGAATTTACATGCTCTCAAAAACAACCATAAGGTGTTTTAGCATACTACCTTCAAGATGCTAAGGGAGATGAAAATGATGAGTATTGAACGGCTAGTCTTCAAAGGAGAAGAGCCTCATGCTTGTATACTCTTCAAGCTTCCAACAAAGCACCCATGGTTTTCTAGGATTCACACTTTAAACTCCTTGTTCCTTGATCCCTTGGCCAAAATTGGGGGAGAAAGAAAAGGAGTTTACTTTCTTTGTGGTGTGTGTGTGAGAGAGAGAGAGAGAGAGAGCGAGAGAGAGAGATGAGTAAAAGACACAACCAATGCACCACTTTTATTATGGCCAATTATCTCTCATGCATGCTCTTGAAAGAGCAACATAATAAATAGATGAGAGAGAAATATATTTCTCTCCTAAATATTCAAACCCATCATTTTTTTACTTATGTTATATTTGTTACATATTATAAAATGTAACATAACAAAATGTAAGTAACATGCATCAAGTTATTTAACCAAGTTAAATAACATTATAAAATACTTCTCTCAAAATACAAATTATCCATATAATGTATTCATTACACAAATGCAATATTTAGAAACCCATTTCTAAATATCGTGAGTGTTGATATTTATTTGTTAGATCATTTCTTAAAATAAATATCGTGGGTGTTTGTCTAGCTTGTTATTGGGTATGACCCGATTTGGATCATAACCTACTAGCCACATCAACTCTAATATGTATCTTGGGCAGACCAATTCCAACAATCTCCCACTTGCACATAATACATAGAAGATTGACGCAAATAGCAAATACCGCCTAACAACGGTTTACTACCCCTAATACGTATGAAGAAGTGCCATTCAATAACATTGTAACACCCCGTAACCGCAGCGGAAATGTAAACGGGACCGCGACAGACACCTCTGATATCAACCACATTGTTTATAAAGAAAACTGAATGCATTAATATACTTCAAAAATTACATTATCTCATCTTTCATTACCGTCTAGGTGATACACACATCATACAATACGGTTCATAATTCTATCTGTTATAATGTATCCTAACGTCCAGCACGCAAACCTTACACACATCAAGCACTTAGCACGTAATCAATCACTTTATCTTAGTTGTACCTGAAAAACATGTGAGAAAACGGGTCAACTACGAATAGTTGGTGAGTTCACAATTCGAGGTAAACTATGATAAATCATTATCATAAAATAATACTATTATCGATGTAATTATGCTGAGCCCACAAGTGAAACCTCTGACTATCTCACATAACCCCCGTGGCATATCCCCCGCCCACGGACCCGTGACATATCCCCGTCCACGGAACTGCCCCAAACCGCTATGTCTAACATTACATAGCAAAATATATATAACACCCAAAATAGACATGTGCAACTGGCTGGGAAACATCAGCAAATCCATGCCGGACCAGTTGGGTTTGTCAGACCAATAGTACTATCCACACTCTACCGGCTTTCAGTTAATCACTCGTGTTCCGGGGCCTTAGAATGTTAGCAACTCAGACAATTACCATCTTAGTACATTTCCGTACGATTCCCGTACCATAAAATATATATAAATCCACGCAAATCCATGCGGTTCAGTATGTACTTAAACATTTCAGTAAAACATGCTTCCGCCCCGAGAAATATCGGAAAACAGTTCAAAAAAAGGGGCTCGTTGAAAACTCACCTTAGCACATGCAAGCAGGTAACAACAATCATTATCAATTAACACGTCAATCTGTAATATGATCCCTACGATCGTTATTATACATTATTGTTTATATAATCTTTAACCTTATCAATCGGTACATCTGGGGACACTGTTAACACAGTACTGTACCTGTTCCGGGGGCAATGTTAACCCAGAAACACTTCTCCGGACTCAGATTGTGATGTCGTTTAGAGTTTCATGGTCACAATTGATATTAGTCGTTTTCTCGTTTGCGTGCCTAGCACGATTATCCGTTTTATGTTTTAAAAAATGAGTTTGGTCACACCGACCCGGAAAATAGTGGTTGTCTGATAATTTAATTTAAAATGTGAAATATAGCTCGTTTAGACGTCCCGATTGGACCGCGGGACCGTTTCCGTCTTTGGCGTACCGGAAACTGTTAAATCGGTTAAAAATACCCAAATCATCCGAATTATTTTCGGATGATTCATTCTTACTTGTTTAACTCAATTATATGAAAATAGTCCATTTTTAAGGTTTTTATACACCTAGTCAGCTCGCTTAAGCGAACTTCACCGGGTTTACGCGTTTTAACTTTAAAAGTGTGATAATTAGCACGATTAATTATCCGGTTTACTCTCAGATCTTGAAATTTTGCACAAACACTTTTTAACAGTGGGGAATTTTATAAAAATATTTCCAGAATTAATTCTTATATTAAAAATTTATTTATCTATTTATAACACCATTTAAACACTAAATATGTCGTAAATACCAAACGATCTTAGAAAAATCCCAAATTTTTTCTGGATGTCCCTGGCCATCCACATAGTTCCCTGTAATTTTTCCAGAACCAAAATCCTCTTTCACATGCCCTTTTTACCAAAACCGAGCTAGATAATCCCTAGAACTCGTTAACCAAAAAGCCTACTTAGACTTCTCCAACGGACCTCAAATTTTGTGTGTGACTTACACATGATATGAAAAGCTTATCTGAAATTTTCCAGATTTTTTCATGATATTTAACTATTTTTCACCATTTTTGGCCAAAACCGAGCATTAAATCACCAAATATTCATCCTTTATCCAAAAATTACCAAAAATTCACAGAACTCATATTTTCATGTGTTAACACCTCTGTAAAATTCATGACCTAACTCTAAAGCATCAACAATCTGTCCAAATTTCCCAAAACCGAACATAACCGAATATACCTTTCGTTTTCCGCCACTACAAGCTACAAACTCGTCTTTCCGCCTTATCTACCACTAAATACAGAGCCTACAAACAACATACCACAATACCAAGCAAGTTACACTCACGATCAAGCCATTTCTTTCATGTTACGGTTATGATACTAAAAACAAAGATTTAACCGTAAAAATTCGTTTTTGATTCGTTTAACTCATTTCTTGGACCAAGATCCCTTGTATAAACCCGTATACATCACTTGATCATGCAAGAATCGGTTTTCATCATTGAAACCTCATTTTCTTGCAAACAAACTCAAGAATCGAAGATGGAAACGTATATAACACGATTTTACCTCGGTTTTTCTTGATAGAATTGTCGGTTTTTGATTCAAGATCTTGAGAGAATTAAGTGTTGTGAAAAAAGAAAATGAAGTGTGTTTGGGGGGGTGAGTTGCGACCGGAGGTAGTGAGGGGGTGGGGTGGGACCCACCTCTTCATTCTTGGCCACTCATTTGGATATCGGATATCCGGATAATGTTTTGGATAATCTGTTCAGTTCGTTTCTCGGTTAGATGTTTAATTCGGCTTAAAACGAGGCTAGACGGTCGTTTTGGTCTAAAAAATTGAAATTTATATAAAACCGATTTAAAAACTAAACATGACATTTATTAACTTAAAACGTCATATTATTAGTTATTACGCATCTTTTTCGGCTTGATCGATCGTCTCTTGCTCGGTTTGGTATTAAAGGTTTCGTTTAACGTACCGACGTACTATTAAATCGAAATCCTTTTTCTGTGCTATAATCCACTTATCCCGAAGCTTTAATACTTCGTAACATCACTAAATATCATATATCTCGTCTATAATTGAACTCTCGATTCATTCGGGTTTCAATAACTATCGATCGTTTGATCGCATATTCAATTCAGTGAATTATATATTCATGTACAATCAATACAATGAACCATGTATTCTCGTATAATTACCATGGTAACTCATGTACCCGACATTACATATGACGTAACTAACGTCTACCGGTTAGGGTATACCTGGTTTCGTCGAAATCGTTACATTCTCCCCCCATTAAGAAATTTCGTCCTCGAAATTTTACACGCCCACAATTTCCCTTCGAGAGAAAGGTGGGGGGTTTTTTTTTTCTTCAGAATTCACCCTCGCGTTACCAAGTATAATCTGGTCCTCGCTGTGAATTCCACTTAATCTTAATTAATAAAGCTTGGTATGACCAAACTGTTTAGTTTTCCCGTCTATTATCTTTACGGAATTAGTTATGATATCAAGCATGTCCTCTATGAGTACCTCTATTACTAGTACTCTCGTTGCCTCATCGCTTAGGCACTTTTCAATCCGTATGCATGGCAAAATATCATGTATAGTACTTGCCCCTGGAGTACTTTAATTGATAGACTAAATGACCAACCATGGAGATAGTTCTCATGGGGTACAATATATTAAGAAGCTATTTTCAGTTTTGCCAAACCTCACATCACCTCTCTCTAAGGTGATGCCTTAAAATGCTTTGTCACCTCTATTTAGTGACAATGGTTTCCTTTGAACGTTGACATAAATCCTTTGCCAATCCTCGCGCTACTTTCAACTTCTCTTAAACATTATAAACCCGATTGGTTGTTTCTCGGATCAATTCAAATCTTATGGCTCAATCGACGCTCATTTTCAATTTAACAAATTGGTGATAACTACTTCACCCATAGAAAGCTTCAAGCTCTCGATGCTTCCTCCCCTCCTTCCAATAATGAAAGTAGGATGACTATTTCGATCTGAGATTATTGAAAATGGTACTCCACGACGAGATACCATTTCACCATCAGGAATTTGGGCAAGAATTCATTGTAATATATTCCCACTATCATTGGCGAATTTTCTGTCGTCGTGGCGTTCCCTAGGGTTTTCGGTGTGCAGCCTTATCTCTGGCATAACTCAGTATCCACCAACACACGTAGCCATATCTTTCTCCAAACTCGGCCATTAATAAAAATCCTTTCAGGTATCCGTATCATCAATAGTCAAATCCGATCCCGGATGTATGGATTATTTCGATCAATGCGCTTCGTCAATGATTAATTCACGAAGGTCATGGGGGTCGGGATCCAAACCCGATTTTTGAAGTGGAGAATTTAGTCCACGCGCTGTTCGAAATTCTCCTCATTGCCGTAAGGTTCCTTCTTTTCCAATTGTTCCTCTTTCAACGCCTCACGTTGAGCGACTCGAATCAGGTTCGAAGGTTCGACTGGACTATCATCCCCAGCACTTGCACTCGCAATGGCTTAACCCGATCTTTCTTACTCAAGGCATCGGCTACGACGTTAGCCTTGCCAGGGTGATAACGGATATCACAGTGGTAATCGCTTAACAACTCGACCCATCTTCGTTGCCTCCTATTCAGTTCCTTCTAATCAAATATGTGCTGCAAACTTTTATGATCGGTGAAGATGGTGCACTTCGTATCGTAGAGATAATGTCTCCACATCTTAAGTGCGAAGATAACCGCTCCCAGTTCTAAGTCGTGAGTAGTGTAATCTTACTCGTGTACTTTTAACTGGCGGGAAGCATAGGCTATAACCTTATTATTCTGCATCAACACGCATCCTAACTCTCTACGCGATGCGTCACAATACGCGACAAAACCATCGTCTCCATCGGGGAGACTTAAAATCGGCGCTTGGCACAATTTTAATGGTTTCTATCTTATTTGGTTCTATGTGAAATCCTTGTTGCTTTACAACATGACTAAGGGGTTATGCATTCTTTATTCAAAATCACATTTCAAAAATTTCGCGTACAACTCCTTTTGCTTTAACACTTCCCCAATTTTCCTTATCCGTCGTTCGTGCTCTTCTTTATGTTGCGAATATGTTAAAATATCATCAATGAATGTTATGGCAAATTTGTCAAAATAAAGTTACAGACTCGGTTCATGAGTTCCATGAATGCTGCCGGCGCATTTGTTAGCCCGAAAGGCATAACTAAGAATTCATAATGGCCGTAGCGAGTCAGAAACACTGTTGTTGCAACGTCTTCCTCTTGGATCTCTCATTTGGTGATAACTATATCTAAGATCAATTTTTCTAAAAATAAATCGTCCCTTGCAGTTGGTTAAACAGATCATTCACTTCGAAGAAGTGAGCACCTACTCTTGATCGTCACTTTATTCAATTCTCCCTAATCAACACATATCCTAACACTTCCGTCCTTTATTTCCCAATTAAAACTGGTGCACCCCATGGTGACTAACTAGGTCGTA
>NW_027506679.1:0-47805 GCF_021521415.1 Bidens hawaiensis
CCAAGTAAACATCCTCAAACACATGGGATACTGCGCGACTAAAGTTCATAAACAGTTTAAGACTCTAAGTTTGTATGAACACATGAACATCCCAAAACATTAAAAATAAAAAGGGATTAGGTACGAGATAACTCACATGATAAACGGTGCGATGAAGATAAATAAAGCAAGAACCAAACAAGCAAAGTTAACCTATAAATAAGATTATCGGTTTAACGATTGGTTTTAGTGTCTTGATTATAACTAACCATAGGTAATATGCATCGATTTACTTAAACAAATTATAAACATTTACTAACCGAGATCTGGGCAGAAAAGAAGAGAAAGAAAAACAGAGGCAAGGAGAGCTGGAGTTATGTTGACGGCTGTGCTGCGAGGATCTTCAGCAGGGAGAAGGAGAAGAGATTAAGTGTCTGCGTGTGAAATGTTAAAGAAAATGGCTGGGTATAAATAGGCAAACCCTAGGGAACATAATCCCGGAAAAAGGGGAAAATATCTCACCAAATCTAAGCAAAAGATATGGCAGCAGAAAAGGGGAAAAAGCTGTCAGGTTACTGTTCACAGCACATGGGATATGTCAGGCAAACACTGTTCAAGATAAGGAAAAGAAGATCTCAAAAGATATTGTCAGTCACCTTTTTCTGTCAACCAATAGGATTGACGCGCATGCTGCGCCGAAAGTAACTTTTCAGACACAAAGCAAGTTAGGTCAACAGCCCAAAAGATAAGATATCACCAAAGGTAAACGGCTGGATAAATCAAGATAAAAGACACAAGACTTAGCGCGAGAAAGCTGAGTGCGCGAGCGCGAAGGCACACACAGAAGGCTGACACACAAACCTTAGCGCGCTGCGGGAAGAACCACAAATCCTTAGCGCGTCGCGGAACGAACTGAAATCCTTAGCGCGTCGCGGGAAGAACATAAATCCTTAGCGCGTCGCGGGAAGAATTACAATTTTTAGCGCGCTGCGAGAAGAACTACAAATTTACAGCGTGTCGCGGGAGGATCTACAATTCTTAGCGCGTCGCGCGGAGAAGTATCATTCTTAGCGCGCCGCGGGAAGAACTACAGTTCCTAGCGCGTAGCGCAGGAACAGTCAATCTTCACGCAGGCTTCCTTGTAA
This sequence comes from Bidens hawaiensis, assembly GCF_021521415.1. NCBI lineage: Eukaryota > Viridiplantae > Streptophyta > Magnoliopsida > Asterales > Asteraceae > Bidens > Bidens hawaiensis. The sequence continues at coordinate 1,125 of NW_027506679.1, forward strand.
GGAGTTTAGTGCGTGGAGCTGCGCAGACATCCTTAGGCGGGAAGAGCCAAAGGACAATCAAGGAGTTAAGAGAAAAAGGGGTTCAAGGCTCAAGGGTTAAACAAAAGGGGGGGGGGGGATGGCGACAAGAGAAAAGAAGGCGGGACGGCGGAAAGAAAAGAGAAGAAGAGGAAGGAGAGGCGGAAGAAACATTTTAAAAATATATATATACATAAAGATTTATTAAAGGTTAGATTTATAAAGATTATAATTAATTTTTAAATCATAAAAAGAATCGGATCAGAAAACGGGTATCTGGGTCGGGTCGGATTTGGGCAGATGTTACAAACGTGACCGACCCGAATGTGACCCGGACAGAGTTACACCGGGGGTAACGAGACAAAGGCCTACTTAAATAATAATTAGGCCCGACACAATATATATATTAGGTGGACTGGATGTTGATTAAAGGCTTTATTTGGTTAATTGGGCTTAAGCCCAAATTGGTTTAATTGTTAAACCCTAAATGTGTTATCTATAAATACATAATATTATCTATTTATGGCAACTTTAACAAACCCTAGCCTCCCTTTTCTCACCAGTCCAGCCGCCACCACCGCCGGCCGTTTTTCCGGCCACCGGAAAAACGCGCCGCCACCTTCTCCGGTCTTTTGACATCAAATACCACCATCTCAGCCTCCCATAGCTAACTGGTGCTTCTTGTCCGTCTATAACCGAGCTGCTATTGATGTTTGTTGTTATCAGAGACCCGCCGGAAAACCGCTGCTGCTGTTTGCTGCTGCCGGAGACCCGCCGGAAAAACGTGGCAGCCACCTGACCACCGCAGCAAACCACCGGACCACCACAGCTACCAGCCACTGCTGTTTTGTGTTGTCTGCTGCCATTTGCTGCCTATTGCCGCCGTTATACAACTCGCCGGAATCCGCCATCGCCGCCGCTAGTCGCTGCTGTTGCCGGATTTGCTTGGTGTTGTTGATTGTGTCATCTAGCTCATCTCGTTAGCCTTCGGTATCTTCCCGGTTTGTGTATAACCGAGGTATATCGAATACCCATCTATGGTTGTTTACTTTATGTTTATTCTTACTCGTATAATGGTTGTAATCGGATCCGGGTTCGGGTTTCCGTTTTGGTTCGATTAAATCGTTTAACTTTCCGCTGCGTTTTCATAACTCGTTTTTATATTTGATTATTAATATTGATTAATAACTATTAAACGAATTATTAACTTAAACGGGTTAAAAAGGTTTGTCCGTTTTCGTTCCGAACCACCGTTGAAACCCAACACCCTTGGCAGAGATATCCAACTTCCCCTTGAGCCGAAGCCTCATCCGCATACCACCCGTTCTCCAAAGGGTTTGTTGAAAGGTTGGCAAGCTTGTTACCTATGGCGTCGACCATTGCGTCCACGAACCGCGGGGACTCCATTTGGAGATTTAAGTGGCTTCACGTCCTTGGGCATGTAGTGTGGAACCACATACGGCCACTCGCAAACAACTGGACACAACTTGGCTGAGTTACCCACCCAGATAAATGGTAGGGTGAACCCGACTATAGCGGGAAAGGTGAACAAGTGGAATCCACATATTTGGCAGAATGTTTGGACGTAAATGTCCTCGGCTATGAGGACCAGATAAACCCCACCCCTGGGGTTCGCAGGGATGGGGTTGGTTTTGGTCCTGATGGCCGAGGCGATAATATATTGGATCAAGAGTGGGGTTAGGGTTCGACCTTGTGATTCATGATCGTCTGTTTCAGCTCCCAATGCAAGGGACCGTGAGACATTGGCTCCGGTCTGGTCCGTGTACATGGTTATGGCTCTCCACCAGTCAGCGACCGATGGAGAGCGGACGCTTGGGGCGTTGAAGGACTCGATAAAGTCCCGAATGATTCGCTTATGGGTTGCTGGCCAGGTGCCGTACCATATCAGGTACACGGAGATGTTGGAGCTTAATACGGGACCATTGTGATATTTCATGGTGCCAGTCGACTTTGCTGTAACAACGTGATCTGCTGGTGGAGCAAGGGTGAAGACGGAGAGGAAGATGAGTGAAAATGAGAGAAGATAGCAGAAAGTAGAGAAATAAGTAGCTATGGCCGATGTTTGGTGTGGTGGAGATCAGTGTATTTTGAACTTGGGAGTTGGTGGTGAAGTGAGAATGAAAGGGTTGATATATGATGTATGGGACAGTATGTCTTCTTAACATAATCAATGGTGAAATGGAAGTTTTAAAAAAAACAAGAGGGGGTCCCCTAGCGTTGTGTGTGTGTAGGGGGGTCTTAGGCAGAGAAAGAGAGAACAAGGGTGAGGGGTTAGTTTGTTAACTTGTTGGTTTAGTCTAGTTGGTTCACTTTGTTGATGAAATGTGGACAAGTGGAGACCAAAGGTCAATGGAAAAGGTTGAACAAAACGGAATGATGCACACATGAGTTGAAGTCGAGGAAAAACAAGAAGAGTTGTCGAGATTGGAAAATGACAACTACAAAGTAATAGAGTTGAAAAAAAAAAACGAACCTAGGCCCGAACCCGAACCTACCTGTAAGGTACCATTAGGGTATGACTTTCAATGTTGAAACCTGAACCTGAACCCGATCTAAACACAATAATACCTGAAACCCGATTCTAGTTATACCCGAAATCCGGCTCTAGTTATACCCGAACCCCGGGTTTTTTGCATACCCGAATCGTGTTTTTTGCATACCCGGAAATTAATGTTTGTGCACTTATGTATGTGTAGCACTAGGCACTGATTGTATGGCTACCCATATAGATGATCTTTCATTCTCCAACGGATTTTTTTGAGGCGATATATAATTCTTTAGAGCAACACATTTTGTCTTTGGATATACCAAACAAAAAAAATCCAAAACTACTCAAAAAATAGCGGTTACTATCTTTTTTAATTTTGACCGTTGATATGCTTTTAATTTATCTCTAGTTTTCTACACCAGAAGTAGTATAAAAAATAGTTTGTTGACATTTGGTTTTAGTCACATCTCAATAGTCACAACACTTGAAGAAAATGGATTCCTCTTATGTTGGCACTGTTTCTAGTTCTACAGCTCGATTATCATCAATTTGGGTTTATTTCAATTTATGGCAAAATGTCGTCCGGTTCAGCGAGAGCTCATTGCATTCATTGTGGTTTCATGTTGAGGTCGGATTCAATAAAGATTTTGAAACATGTAAACATGTCGAGAGGCTCGAGTCGAAGACTTTTTGAAAAGACAATTGGAACTCAGGACCCGCAGGACTCAATGAAGACGATCAATTTCATCGAAGATGATTTAGTGGTTTTATTTAATCCGGAAGGACCGAAACTATCTATGTAGAATCTGGTTTTTTTTAATACCCGAAAATAGGGTATTCATATACCCGGAAATGGGGTTTTTTCAATACCCGAAAATAGGGTATTCGAAGACCCGGTTCAATACCCGACTCAAACCCGGTTCATAAGGTATGGTTTTTCAAGCCAATACTTGGACCCGAACACGACCCGGATACTGCTAATACCCGATTTTCCAATACGATGATTCCCAAACCCGGTTCCATATCCAAACCCGAGTTTTTTTTAATACCAGATTTGTGCACCTCTATATAGTGACATGCAAGAAATAAATAGTGAGATGATATAAACAAGCATGTCATAGTTATATGTATTTTTTATAGAACAAAGAGAAAAACATTACAAAACATTTGCGAGTGTGTTTGGCACATGACTTATCACTTTTAATAACTAAAAGCAGCCCCCCCCCCCCCCCCCCCCCCCCTCTTTTGTTTGGTGTTGGTGATTGCATTAATTTTTTCTTTGGTGGTGGCCACGTCACATCTTTAACAATATGGCCGACCATCAAGTACAACAACTTATCTCAATTGATGGATTAAGAAACACTTTTCCAATAACCAACCTTTCTAAAATGGAAAAGTTCGTATCTCTCAATCTAACATGGACAGATTCTTCCCCATCACATCATACTTTGTTTTTATTTGGCACATTTTTGCATTTTACACCATTTAATTCTCCCTACCTTTCTTTTTCTTTTATTTAATGTGTATTTTACAATATTTTAACCTCATCTCCAAGATGGGGATGAGAAGAAACACATCGACTTGTAGTTTAGCAACTGATTAATTTTTTAATTTTAAGAAACTAATATAATTCATCTTATTCATTAGAAAAACAGACTATTCACAGCATCCAATAAATCCTCTTGCAACAATTTTCCAATGCATACTTTGGCATCTAGATTTTTGCATATGGGGGACAAGAGACAATCTTCCAAATCGACCGACAATCAGGGTCTCAATTAACTATCTCAACATTCCAAAACTAATAAAGAAAACGCATCAACAATTGTGAATAACAAGAATTTTATAGCCTTAGGGTTTATAAGTAATTTCAATTGTGGTAATGAAAATAGGAATCCTCACAGTTAATGAGTAATTATTATTCTATTTCTGAATTTTATAGCCTTAGGGTTGATACAATTGTAACAAAAGTTTTCTCTCATTTTTTCTATTGTTTTTAACACGTTATCAGTGTCGTTGTCTCTTGATCTCTTGGGTGTAATATAACTCGATCCCTTCAAAACCCTCTTGATCTCTTGACTGTTGTGCAACCATCAGAGAGGTTGTCCTACCTTATGTTTTCGTCACATTTCTCTACTCCAGCGCGTTTATGCACTACAAGAAAATGAAGCTGTTGCAACCCCGGTAAAAAGTTGCACTAGGCCTTGGAAAGGTTGCATTAGGCCTAATGCAACCTGTTGTCAAGGGCTGCATTAGGTGAAGTTGCATTAAATATAATGCGACCTTTTTCTAAGATGATGCAACCCTTTCTCGAAATGTTGCATTTAGTATTCAAATGCAACCCTTTTAAAATACAACCTTTTTGACATGCTAATGCAACTTTTCTAACATACAAATGCAACCTTTGCCACATTCTAATGCAACCTCTTTTAACGTCAAACGCAACACTTTTTAAGATTTTAGTTACAACAAATGCTCATAGTTTGAACTAAAAGAAACTGGAATCTCAATTACACCAACACTATAATAATATAAATATAAATGATAATTGTATATCATAATTTAGCATATGTCCAATAAGATATAACAATGTTAGTCAATACAATTACAAAAACTAACAAAATCATGTGACTCGTCTCTAAGATCTTGAAGTACTCTAGTAGATAGTTTTTCCATAACACTCCGAATCGTAGCTTCAAAGTTTGTTTGTTAGTTGTGAAGATCTATCCACATAGCTTTTAGCTCAACCTTTTTCCTTTGATTGGTCCTCTCCAATTTATTTTCGCATTTCAAGCAATCATGTTTTTTTCAATTTCAGGACTCGCTTTGAATAATTCTATATATCAAAATTATATATGAGAGATTAATCAAGGGATATTGCTTAAGTAAAATCAGAACCCAAGGACATATTAATTTCTAAATTTTGAGTATAAAGTTTAAATTGTCAACTCGATTTAATTAAAACATGTAAACCTTAAAACAAACCTTGTTATGGAACATGAATGAGAAACGATACTAAATGCACATGCCTTTCCTTGAAAACAACAATCCATAAGCACCAGTTCCACGTAAACTTCCAAAGCCAGCTTAGACCCTCCATCATCATACAATCTTAGATTCTGTTTACATTATCTCATAATTCAATAGTTATTGTCTTATTGAGAATGTAGAATAAACATACAATTTAGAATAAAAATGGTTACTTACAGGATCTCATGCAGAGATAATGAGGTGGTTGGATGCTTCAGCAAAGCTGCATCTGAAAATTGCATCTTAACATTCGTTTTTCTTTTTCCAAAATTTAAACACCTTTTATTCATATTCTAAAATTCATTGTTTTGTTTTAACAAATGATTATTTTTGTTTGGGTACGACAATACCAGGACAAGAATCATAGTAAAATGAAATCCTAATGTGCCAAAAGTCATGGTGCTTGACCAACCTAATACGGCCATTTATGTCTTGTAAAAGTTCTAAATGGCTAGAAACTACTTTTATGTTCTTTTATCTAAGCCATACAAAAATATCACAAACTAATTATTTATGCATTAGTAACTCCATTGGAGATACACAAATCAAAAATATTAAAAGGTATAAAAATAAATACAATAATGCTAGTTATAATGTACATGTGTATTAAGGTTATAACAAATGCAATTAATTCAACAAGAAACTTTGAATAATAGTACATACAATGAAGTGGTTTCCCAAAGCGAAAGAGATTGTTCGAATAGTTTGCAACAACATTAGGATTTTATTTTCTAGCCAAGATATACACTTCGCTCAACCCGATGTCATAAATTTCAAGTAAGTTTCGTTCAAATTTCAACAAGAACAACTAATTAAAATCAATAAGTGTGTCACAAAAGTTTCAACTAAAATCAATAAGTGTAGTCACGAAAGTTTCACCTAAAATCAATAACTTGAATCAAGTTTCACAACTAATTCCAAACAAGCTTCAAATTTAAAGTTGAACAAGATAGTAAGAAACTAACCATTCTTGGAGTTTCCGCTTTCGGGACTTAGATGCCAGCGAGTGTTTGCTTTCGTTCAGAACCCACTATTTGCATATTCTAAACCCACATATCTATACAACAGTTAAAACTTAGAAGTGAGTCAAAATTTATGTAACCACTTGATTTCTTCAATTGATTTCTAAAGATACAAGATTTAGCATTCACCCCATCTAACTTGTTCATGAATATACCAAATCAAACAAGCCCTTCCAATGGCGAAGACCTCCTGAACCAAATCCAAATGAACATTACCGCCAACAAAAACAAATTGAGAACAAAAAAAAAAATTTGATGGACAAATTGAACCTGATTAACAGAATATGATCAAACAAAAATTAATAAATGGTCGAATTTTGGTTTTGTCTACGTGTGATAGCGAGGGAAGGAGGTTAGGGTTAGGGGAGGAAGTTATTTTGGGTGTGGGGAATTAAAAATATTGCCTGACAGCGGGCGAGAACAAAATTGGTGGGAACTTTTGGTAAAAAAAGTTTTAATATTCATCTTTTATTTTTTTAAGCTTTAATATTGTCATATTTCAAGTTTTCAACTAATATTTGTTTAAACTTTGGACACATTAACTTTATAAATAATTAATGTTTAAATTTAATATAAAATAATTAAAAATGAGTACGTCAGAAACAATCCCAACTTCAATGACAATACCAATCTACATAAGCAATCATTTATAATAACAAATAAAGAATGAAAAAATCTAGAATAACAACAAAATAATAAAAAAATATTTATAACTTCTCATAATCGCATATGAACAAAAAATAACAACAAACACTTGTAAAAACAAACATAATAATAACAATAAATTGGTTTTTATTGTTTTTATGTTAAGAAATATTTGTATTTGATCATGAAATGTTAAAAGATAATAAAAACATAAGTATAAAAACAAAGTTAAAAAAATAACAGTGGCGTACATATAACCTTTTAAATAGGGGTTGCATTTATGATGTAATAATGCAACTTTTTAATTAAAGGTTGCAATTTCTATAAAATTTTGCAACTTTTTATGACAAAGGTTGCATTATCTAATGCAACCTTTGCATTGAGCGAAGTTGCATTAGAGTCAAATACAACATAATTAAAAATGTTGTACTTAAAAAGTTGCATTAGCCTTATTTTCTAATGGTGATGACGCATCACGTGGTTTAAAGCTACTACTTTATTATTTCCCAACCCTTTGATCATAACCAGGAATGGGAGGAGGTTGGTAAAATCATGGCAGTGTTAAATAAGGTGAATTTTAATGAAGGGGATCAGATGCCTAGGAATGGTTCAATACTAAAATGGTGCGTGCTGATTTGGAAGTTGTTACCGGGGTCCACGACCACTTTGGATATTCCCGCGGTCAACTATTTTGTTTGGAAGGCGGAGTTTGATAGCGTTCAAATTAACGAAGGAAGCTTTGAGCTTTCGTGGTGTGGATTTTGCGGACCTTGGTTGCTCTCTTTATTCAGCAAGTCTTGAATCTGTGGAGCCGTTAACATTATGGGACTCCCTTAGTATACAATTAATAAATAAGAAGAAAAGTGCTAAATAACATTAAACAAAGTAGGATAAAGAATAAAGAAAAAAGCAAGGCCAAGTAGAGAAAGTTGTTTCAAATAAAGAAACAAAAGATGGCACTTTAGAACTTACCACCTCCATTGCTTGTTAATACATGCGCTACTATCGATTGAGTCACAAGTTTTTATTCTTGTTTTGTTATGTGTAATTCTATTTGGTTCACACTTTATATACTTAAAACTTAGATTGTTCGAACACAAAATATATAACCACGTCTTCACCTTGACGAGTTCACTTCAGAAGATATTAACATCGCGACAAATATCCATAAAGGCACACCTAAACACCCAAAATATGTTTTTTTTCCAATATATTGACTATTTTCTTAATGTTTGCTTAAACACGTCACTATTATGTATACATTGCAATTAACTTGAGGTAGTTAGGGTACTTGATTGGTGTGTAAGAGAACCTCTTCATATCTTAGGTGCTAAAAGTTAGATACCATCATCTTTATGTCTTGTCTATTATCTCAATTTTAGAAGATATTCGATTGAGGTATGGAGCACTAACAAAGAATCCAATCAATTTTTAATCACCCGACAAAATACATATTTTGAAATGTCACGTCTACCTTTAAAATATATGATGATATGTGAAATCAAGATTGATACAGAATAAAATATAGCATGCATGACAAATTACATAATACTATATTATTAAGGATATACAATTAAACATTGACATGTTCTGATGTTCTTTTAGGTTGATGGATACATATGGGAATTAATCACTGGCCATTTAATATATATATATATATATCCCTTGTTAACTCAAAATGATATTTAGATTATTTTATAATTTTGTTGGCCATAAAAGAACCGATTGTACTTTGGACCCCTTGTTTGCTTTTTTTTTTTTTTTTGTGTGTGTGTGTTTATTTCTTTTCTCAATATAATTGGCTTTAAAAAAAATATATGCAATTATTTGGTATGGTGAATAGGTTGACACGATAAAGATACTAGTTTTTAGTTTAAAAATAAGTTAAACGAATGATAACCCATATAGTGGTAATATATTAATTAAGAAAATAAAGACAACATCAAATGAATGAATATTTTGACGTACATATGGTAGGGGTGAAATTTTGATTTGTTCTAGAGATTAGATGTCATGTGAAGCATCCTTTCAACACTCAGATTGAGGATGGTGACATTTTGATTTGGTTTGTGGCGTGATTGACTGCGTCTCAACCAAACGTAGTATATACTTAACTTATACGATATGATAAAACATGTGGTTCTTTACTCCATGCCAAGACATAGAATAATGTTGCATGTGGGGGGTATGGATATATAAATGTATCCAATTCAATTTCTAGAAGAGATCATATCAGATCATAGTCAGTCAGTCAGTCAGTCAGGTATATATGACTGACTACGGTTTTAAACTTCTTTTGCTATCAGATTGATTAGTTCTTCTGTTTCGCATTTGTTTGCTTCATAATTTATATTTTTATTTGTTGCTGCAATTAATTAATTTCTTATGCATTAGGTCGTTTGTTGATGGTTAATTGGTTGAATTAGCTAGGTTAGGTCAAAATTATTATATGTTGCAATTGATTAGTTTAATTTAGTGGTGATTACTGTTGTTTAAGAATGAATTGAATACATGACATGATCAAACGGCCATGTACGGTACCAAATGATATGAACATAAATCGGTGAGCTAAACACAGGCCCCACTTGATAAATCATCTTTATAGATTAAGCATTAAGAGGCTCCATGAGCCATTATTGGTTAAGTTTCATCAGGAACTAACTCAACTCTCTCTAATGGAAGAAAATACCAATACCATCAAGAACTCAGATCTCTTGTTTATTCGTCTAGAGTTTGTTTGGGCAAAGGCTCTCAATCTAGGGTGGGTTTCTAGTTTGTTGTTGTTTCTTGGAGGTCAGATATCGGTAGTTGTTCTCTGAATCATCCGTCCGCTCTTGCTACAGAAGTAATCTGATTTATATTGTCTTTTGCTTGATGACAATACAACAAGTTCGATCTCCGTCGTAATTGTTCTTCTTTCTATCTCTATGGTGCTCACTGTAAGTCCAGCTCGTTCTTAATCTTTATAGTATAAAAGGAAGATGAAAAATCTGGTGTTACTATCTGTATAGGGGTACTATAGATGCAAGGTATATAGATATACATATCTTCTTAATTGCTTGATAATTGTTTTATTTGTCTTACTAAAAAGTCTGTATCTTCTGGTTTAATATGATATTCTTCCTTTCCCTTCAACTGGTTGTTGTATTGGGTTTTTATACCATATATGGTCTGTTTCGGTATTCTTTAGGTCTTGTGAGAATGGTGCCTGGTTATTCTATTATGTTCGTTTCTTTGCTTAAAGTTTTAAATATTCTAAAATAATTTTGTGTTGTTTATAGCTGTTATTCATGAAAATTTGAGTTACATATACTGCAGTGAAAGGATGTCCCATAGGTATAAAATGGCCATATTTGGTGAACCTATCCTCCATCACCAATACTGTATCTTTCCCATGTACTTTAGGTAAGCCATATACATCCTGAGAACATTGCTTCCAATAGAAGTCTTTTAAGAGTAGCTTTATAGCCATAATGCCCTCAAACTGGTGAAGCATGACAATACAACATTATGTCATGTCTCAGTTTTGCATCTTTACCGATCACTAACTTGCTTTTCCTTCTTAATGCTTCACCGTCCAATGTCTTGTTCTTGATTATCTTCCCTGCTTCAAGCTGGCTGATCACTTCTTTAGTATCCTCATCAATCTTCCAAGCATCCTGAATTCTTTGTCATGATAGAGGAACACAAGTACTAATAGCCACATGTAAAAGAGCCATTCCTGATACTCTAGATAGTGCATCAGCCACCCGATTATCGATCACTACCCTTCTTACAGCAAATTTCATAATCATAGCCTACTAGTTAATAAAACCATGTTTGTTGTAGAGGTGTGACAAACTTTTGGGATAATAGGTGCTTTAAACTTTGTTCATCAGTCTTAATCGCAAAGTGTTTCCCAATCAATTTGTGGTGCCACTGTTTCACAGCCAATAAGATAGCAAGTAATTACTTTTCATAGACAAATAAAACTTGTTGTCTAATAGAAAGAGCCTTACTAATAACTGCAATAGGGTGTTTGTCATGTACTCTTGCATATCAGGTACCGTTTCAGTAGAACAGTTGAAGTTTTCAGCCAGTATTAATTCGTTTACAAAGTTTGGTTCCTATAGTTCCAATGATTTTCATTGTTGAAAAAGAGGGTATGCCAATAATAGCATGTAGGGCGGTGTTTGGGATTCCTTATGAAAGCTCCTTATGACTTTTCAATAAGTTAATAAGTCAAAAAGTGTGACTTATTAACTTTTCCCCTCACACCAAAAGCAATCCTGAACACCTAAAGTTATAAGTTGGCTACAATAAGCAATCCTAGACACCCCCCCCCCCCCCTTTTAACGATATTAGTCTGTTCTTGCACTTCATGAGGGATCTCTTCATCTTCCTCAATTATTTCAAAGAGAAACAGTTGTTTGGATTTGCAATTGTCCTCAATTATTTCAAAGAGAAATAGTTGTTTGGATTTGCAATTGTGTGTTGGTATATAGTTTTCTGTACACCAAAAGCACTCTCCCTTTAATCTTTTTTTCACCAGTCTCTTTACTAGACAACTTCCTGTTAGAATTAGTTTTGAAAGAAGAAATTGGTTTGGGGTTGATGGGGGGTGCATGTAACAAAGGTAGTTTCACCAGTCTCTTTACTTTAAAATATATTTTATTTTATTTAAAAGACAAGCATTACATCAACAACCAACCAACCAACCAACATGAACATATAAACAAATGCTAACACTGTTATTGAACTATAACTCAACGTATCTATTAAACAGATTAGTAACTAATAACACTAACAAAAATAAATAAATAAAATTATAAGCTAGAGAAAGCTAAAGCAGTTTGATCCATTTATACTTCAATCTAGGGCCGTCTAAATCGCTCGTCGCTCGAACTCGCTCTCCGTTAGCTCGGAATTTGCTCAGAAAATGCCCGCTCGTTTTTTCGCTCGATTGAAAACGAGCCGCTCTGCTCGGTTCGGTTTGTAAACGAGCCAAGCAACGAGCAAAGGTCTGCTCGGTTCGGTTGGGCTTGAATATTTTTAATTTATTTTATATATAAACATATAGACAAAACACATAAATATAAGCTTACAAGTATTTTTACCCCTTTAAAATTTTCATATTTCGTCAATTTTATAGTTTTATTTGTTCCCTTCAAGTTTGGTTTAAAGCTCCCATTGCATCTTCTATCAAAATTGATGAAACCCTAGCAGTAATGGTTCGCACATACTCATCCGACCCCAACTCAGGCTGTGATTGAATTCTAGTTTTGATATAAGATTGATGCCATGACAATGCTTTGCCTTCTAAATGAATTACAGCAGACCTCAATTTGAATCGATCTGGAGTCTCATCAATTGCATAGTAATGATCACATATGAGGGGCCATCCTTCAACATCGGTGCCACCAAACTTTAGGAAATCGATTTTGGTTAAACGGCCATAGCCTTTGTTGTTTCGTGCATCATCATCATCTCCGTAATTGGATTCAAAATTGAAATTGTTGCTGGGACCACCATTGTTGAGATTACTTGTATGTGCGTCACCTTTGTTATTGTTGTTTGATTGTAGATTCTTCATGATTACGTTCAACATTGTCTTTACACTGCTCAATTCGCATGAATTCATGTCTGCCGCTTCTTTGCTTCCCATTCATACTGTGCGTAGTTCTTCCATGGATTGATTGCTCACCGTTACACATTCCAATTAAACCAACGATAACTTGTGATCCTTAATATCCTTCTTGATTTCTTGATTACTTGTTGCATTGCTTGTCGCTTGTTGATTGCCGGAATTGAATTGCGCAGAGGTTAGCTCCGATGAGAATCTTTAAGAGAGATATTAGGGAGAGGAACTTTAAGAGAGATATTTCACCCACATCTAAGCTGAGTCGTTATAACTCACTCGATCCACTAAACTACTTGGTCGATACAGTTCGTTGCAACATACACAATTACAATCAAGTCCCTAATCTTTCTATTTTTACATTTTGGACTAAACTATTACAATTACATTTCTTGTCCCCGTATCATGTCTTATCAACAAAGTTCTTGAAATAATGGAAATTCTGAGACTTTGATACAAGAAAATTTTGTAATTATAAATTCTTTACAAACGTGAGGTTTCGTTAAGAGTTAATAAATACTATCACATGATACAAGGAATTTAGATTGTTTTTTGTTTTAATTGCACATAAACTTCTAAGGTCTGTGCAGTTTTTATTAGGGTATTTGTTTTAAGTCTTTGTTAAGAAAATACTGTTTGTATTGCAGAAAACAAAAATGTTATGAAATTGACAGATTGGGTGTAGATTATTTTTTTGAGGTATGTGGATGTCATCATTATTCTAAGTGCTTTATTTTTTTAAAGGTTTTTGTAAATGAAATCCAGACTTTGAAAAATGGTCGCATTATGGTTGTTTTTCAAAATCCAAGTTTGTTTGGTCGAGGCCGTCTCACCAATTACGGAGGCCTAAATCGAAATGAGATTTTGTGGCCCCTTTTTGCTGTAAAATTATTGTCTAACATAGAATTATGTGATCAGTTTATCAGACTTGTTTATAGATCTCATGATTCAATATTTTGTTGTTCAGATGGTGAGAAGTTGTAAAAGTTTTTGATTAAATCAAATTAGTCTTTTAAGTTCTTTACATGGTGTAAAGTTGTAAAAGTTTTTAATCAAATCAAAAGAGTCTTTATGTTCTTTACTAATTTTAACATGAAGGTTTTAGACTTTGTTTCTGAAGTTATGTAGCGGATGTATTGTTGAATCATGTGATTCACTTTTTTATCAGAAAAATGTTTTGAATCGTGTGATTCAAATTTTCAGATTTTGTATCAAAAACTTTTTTTCAGATTTAACGCTAATGTTTTACCAACGGTATCTTTACCATAACAAGCGTAACCTATAATGTCCGAATTTGCACAACTCTCCCGCCTTAACACCCGGGACCGACAACAATTGGGTTTATTATCGTACACGGTAAAACACTAGCTCATAACCATTTGCTATTGACATATTTAGTTACACTTATAAACAATATTATACGTATGAAGTTTTCGTAGTATCAAGATGAAAGTTATAAGTAAATTAAAGAAGCATCAATATGTATTATTAAAAAGGATCCCATGTTCATCTACATGGGTAAGTACACGAGCAAACTAATTGGTCATGGGGAACATGTTGATACTCGCATCTTCCGGTGCCCTTATAGATACTGAAACATTGTTTCCCACATTCATCACTATTACAATTAATCATCTTCAAAATTGCATTTCATCCTTGAACATATGAATGTTCAACTGAGAAACAAACAAGCAATATTTTTAGTTAATTGAAAACATAAAATAATAAGGTATTGCTTTATAATGAAAGTACCAAACCGAGTAACAAACCTGCAATTAGAATAATGAGTAGGATCGCAATTAGAATAATGAGTAGGATCAGGCATGAGTATGCAGACTTAGACATAGTTATGTATTTTTTTAGGTTGTGTGTTGAAATGTTTGATCTGTGATAACATCCTTTATATAGGCGAACCTTGTTTCCTATGCTTAACAAGTAGATTACGTTATTGGTCCTTGTGTTTTGTATTGTATAACCATATTAAGCACGATATTGCATGTATGTAATAGTGTTACATGTTAAATATATGTATTATAACAATATTGTTGCACAACACACACACATATATATATGTAATAAAACAATATTGTTATAATACATATATTTAATATATAACACTATTACATACATGCAATATCGCGATCTATATGGTTATACAATACAAGCCACAAAGACCAATAACGTAACTTACTCGTCAAGCATAGGAAACAAGGTTCGCCTATATAAAGGATGTTATCACAGATCAAACATTCCAACATACAACCTAGGAAAAAAAACATAAGCATGTCTAAATCTGCGTACTAATGCCTGATCCTATTTATAGAAGATATGATGGAAGAATTTAAACTTGTGTAGAAAGAAGTTGAAAATATGTATGGAGAAATTATTGTTGTACAGGGTGAAATGAAGAGAGAATATAAGAATTTTATAAAAATAAAGTTATTGTTTTCTTCATCTTTTTTAATAGATTTATTGAATTTTTCTTTGACTAATTGTATTTGATTAATTATATTAGCTAAAGAGTTAATTAAAATGGTTTAATTAATTATACTAATTGGAAAGAGAATATTTATTGTTTATTTAGTACCCTTTTCATTTATTTTTAATTATTTAAGACTAAAAACTGAATAAGCGGTCCAGATTACTTCTCGCGCTTCTTGTTGTAACTTGACTTCTCGTATGAACCATCACACACACACACATATGTAGATAGAGAGATAGAATTCAATAATAACTTATCATATATTACGTACGCGGCTCAAATAAACCGTTGATTCAAATTCCAACTTAAAAACACGATTTGACAAAATTGTAAATTGCGTTTTTGTTAGGCCCCGGTCCCGGTGCCCTATTTTAGCGTTGGATTTACTTATAAACACAGTTCTAAATATCAGAGTGAATTAGAACTTTTGGCGGAATAAATAAAATGTTAACCATTCATTACAAAACATTCCAAATCTTGTCTTTAAACTTTCAAATTGTCTTAGCATCATAATTTTTCTTCACTAGATGCCAGTCAGTTCACTCAATGCCATGTGTTCCCCTCAAGCTAGCTCCTTCATCCTATTTGCATATGCGCATACTAAAAGTCAGCTACGCTGAGTGAGTTTTAGTTAATCAGGCAACATATATTACATCCATACACACACACACACACACACATATCCGTAGATACATATTACATACTTAACTTGCTTGTTTCATTTATACATACACTCATACATATATTCATACTTCTATATTTTCATATCTGCATTGTTCCATACTTTCATACTTACATTTTTCATACTTTCTTTCGTACATAACTATCTATATGTTTTAAAGAGCATTTCGCTCTATAACTTCGCATATATTATTAGGCTATGTTACTTACATTCACATATATTATTAGGGTATGTTCCCTACATTCGCAGATATTATTAGGGTCTGTTCCTTACGTTCGCATAATTGATAGGGTATGTTCCATATGTTCGCAGATATTATTAGGGTATGTTCCCTACATTCACAGATATTATTAGAGTATGTTCTCTTCTTAACCATCCAATCATATAACCATACATACAATTCATTATAGATATATATTTATTTATACTTTCATGCATACTCTTAACATTTTCTATATCATTTATATATAATTCATATATCATTCTTAAAACATTCACATATCATACACTTACCACTCAAGGTAAGTGTATTAACTAATCACATTGAGTATGCACACAGACCCGAAAAACATAACAGAGAAAAAGGGCTAGAAACTCACTTGTAAGCGATTCCTTTATGAATTTACAGTTATGCCCTTCTTTAGTTGTGCACGGCTAACTGTGTATCAATTAGCAAGCATCACTTTACTACTCCTAATTATATTATATTTCTAAGTCATTTCCCGTTTTAAGCGTTTCCTTATTAATTAATTACTTATCATTAGCTCACATATCATATAAGTCCTTATCTATCGTTTACGTACGTATACAATGTTTGTCTTTCGTTTATTTTGGAAAATCACTTTGGTCTTTATAAGTTCTTTTGGCGTGTAAGTCTCCCCAGCATATAAGTCGTCTAGCATGTAAGTTCCTTAGCGTATATGACATACATATACATCCATATACATACACAACACATACATACATATACGTTTACATACATACATACATACACGTTACATGCATACATAGACGTTGCATGTATACATATACGCTTATATACATACATACATACATATACGCTTGTATACATACACGTTACATGCATACATACACGCTCATATACATATGCGCTACCTACGTACACGGCTTACATATACACTGCTGCTTATACTTATATGTTAAGCACACTTATACGGTGCAAACTTATGCTCTACTTAGACTTATACGACGTATATATATACTTATATGCCCGTATAAGTTCAGTTCAGCTCCTTATTACGTGTTTCTAAGGGTTTTCTTCGATTCTGGCGCCGTCAGCCGTCATTAACCACCATGGTTGATCGAGGTTTGACCTAGGTAGCTTCGGGGTGTCCAGATCTGAGCTAAGGTGGTCCTTAAGCTCGTTTTTGGTTGATTAAACACCCGAATAAAGCTAGATCTAGATCCAAACGGCTCATTCGGCATCACGGGGCTGCAGTGTCGAGTTCTAAAATGTAGGGTCAGCTGAAATAAATGATTTCCACAAAGTTTCATGCAAAACCGACTTCGTTTACAACTAAAGAAGGGCATAACTCGTTTTACAAACCGAATACTACTCGTTTTACCCTAAACGAATACTACTCGTTTTACCCTAAACGAACCAACTAACCCGTTTTCTATCAAGTTCATTACTTTATCAATAATCATGACCCGGTCTATCATCCTACCAAGTTTCATGCAAATCCGTGCACGAAAAGTAAGTTTTTTTAACAAACACGCACCTTTGAGGTTTATGTCTGAAATCACTCGAGAAGCCCAAAACCATATCGAACGAACTCCGATTTGAGTGATTCAAGAGGCCACATGACCGGGTCGCTGAGCTATACCAGAGTCGACCACTTCCGGCCCCGGAATTCGCCGCTACAGTTGCCGGAAAACAGAAACAATTGCCGGGAAAGTCCATTTTTAGCTGTTACGGTTTTGCTGATAAAAACCGAACTTCCCGACCTCTGATCGAAGATCTGATCAGTGGAAATTTTCTTTTATATTCCATGAACAATTAGTTAAAATTTGAGACCGGTCCGATGGTTAGATCTTCGGGAATCGTCGTGTCTTTGTGTGCTATTTTCTCAAAAACGGGAATTAGAGAAGTATGTGTTTTCTTGAGGTGTGAAGGCAAGGATGGTTATGAATGAGATGGTGGCTATAATTATAGAAAGAGGGCAGAATTTCATGTTTAATTTTTCATCTAATGACACTTATTCTCCTTCTACTTTAGATAATTACATTTATTTTCTATAGTTTAATTGAACTCAATTCATTTAAAAGATTAAACGAAATTTGGGATGCTACAGTTTTGATCCCAATTAACCATATGCCAACAAACACATAAAGGTGGATCAATTTTTATATTATTACTTTTACTTTTTAGCCCCGAAACTATAACAAAAGTAAGCGAAACCGGCCAAACTCGTGTCAAGTTACCGCCTCGATACCTGGGACCGATAACACTTGGGTTTTGCCATACTCTAGGTTTACCGACCAAATAAAGATCGTATATTTTATTTGTTTATTTGTTAATCTTTTTATACGTTACATTGACGAACTTATTTTTCGGGCTTTAACGCTAATGTTTTACCAACAATGTCTATATCATAACAAGCGTAACCTATAATGTCCGAATTTGCACGACTCACCGCCTTAACACCCGAGACCGACAACAATTGGGTTTATTATCGCCCGTGTTTACGGTAAAACACTAGGTCATAACCATTTGCTATTGACCTATTTAGTTACACTTATAAACAATATTATATGTATGAAGTTTTTGTAGCATCAAGATGAAGTTTTCGTTGCCTATTTTGTGTGTGTTTAGTCTTAGTAGAAATCACTTTTATAAATTTAAAACACGATCTTGTGCTAAAGCTACATTCCAATCCTTTACAATATTTTATACCACCCAGCACACCACATCAAGTATGCAGACTTAGACATGGTTATGTTTTTTTTTCTAGGTTGTGTGTTAAAAATTTTGATATATGATAACATCCTTTATATAGGAGAACCTTGTTTCCTTTGCTTAACGAGTAAATTACGTTATTGGTCCTTGTGGTTTGTATTGTATAACCATATAGATCGCGATATTGCATGTATGTAATAGTATTATAACAATATTGTTGTATTATATATACATAGCTTGTGAATGGTGAATGGTTGGTTTTGTAAACTGATGTTATATGTTCGATTCTGGTTCGAGCAAAATTTTGATTTTTTTTCCTAATTCAGCCTTATATTATATATCGACCACCGTTGTTGCATGCTGCTTTTCTGGCCGACCATACACCACCGTTGGTCCGTTGCTCCTTATATGTTCTCCAGCGTATGAGTACATTCACGCCAGATACATATGAGCCCGTATACGCCGAACCTACACATCTGCCGTATATGTATACTTGTACATATACGTACGTATACGCATATGCACTCCTAATTATGCACTGGGCACATATCCGCTGGATATGTGCAGGTCAGCTCATCTTTAACGCGTTTTTAGGGGTTTTTAGTGATTCCCGCGCCGTCAGCCGCCGTTAACCACCATGGTTGGCTGAATTTTGATTTTTATAACCCAAATAGCTTCGGGGTGTCCAGATCCAAGATAAGGTGGCCCTTAAACTCGTTTTTGATTGATTAAACACCCGATTAAAGCTAGATCTAAATTCAAACGGCTCATTCGGCCTCACAGGGTTGCGGTGTCGGGTTCTGAACTGTGGGTCAGATGAGATAAATGTTTCTTACCTTCAGTTGCTCTTGGATCGTTGATTAGAATGGTGTAGAGAGTGTTTGGCTTAAATGTGTGTTTTTTATGGTGTATGCTAATGTATACAATGGATAGAGATGGAGAGGATTTAGGTTTAAGGGGTATTTATACTACTTAAGCCCATGGACCTTAGGCACATCTTCATCTTAAGTCTATGAGTTAATCTAATTCCATCTATTTTAGCCTACCATCCTTTTATCACATTTATCACCATTTATTCCATATATTTTTTTATCACTATTTATGGATGGAGATGGAGAGAATTTATGGTTTAAAGGGTATTTATAAAAGTTTTATAACTTTAATCTAAGCCCATGGAAGATGGCCATTAATGGCTCAGATGAAGTTTTGATATTAAAATAATGTAAATTATGGTTTTCATGTTCAAGCGCTTTGTAACAAACTAATGGGTGTTTAATTCCCGTCTTTTTGAATATATAAATATCTCAATCATAACTTCCGTTTTACAACTTAAGCTCTGATATATTTTCAAAATAACTACCAGCAATTGGTCACACGCCTAGGTCTTAAGTTGGGGTGTGACAAAATACAAGCTAAAGATAAAGGTATCTAAATACTACATTCGGCCTTTTTAGCACACTTGCATAGATGTCAAAATCAAGAACTAATAATGTTTTAAATTCTTTTGAAATAGGGGTGTACATTTGTCTGCGAACAAAAAAACTTGAGTTTTAGCGGCGACAAAATCCTAAATGTCTCTGCTAAAGCGTCGTCGCTAATGGTCTATTGTCACTGCTAATAATCCAATGTCACCGAGAAAAGGTGTTGTCATTAAAGGTGTTGCCAGAATCCGGTTAACCGGAGTTAGATTCCGGCAGACTTTTAGCGGTACTGACTTTGTCGCCGTTATTTCTAAAACAAAGATATGCATATTTTTTTGCAAATACATACTGCAACCATTGAATTTATATAAACATACAAAGGTAAATAAACGTCAACTGGTTCAAATATTTTGTTTAAGTTAATCATAAAACTAACAATTAAAACTAAATATGAGCACATGTTTCGTTTGTTGATTTATGTCCGTAAATGTTTGTTGTTTGTTTGTCTACTACGCTCAGTTGATGTTTGTTAACTATAAACGAACACAAAAACGTTTATTTTCATAACGAACGGACACAGATAAGAATGTATCGTTCATGTTTGTTTGGCTCATATATACCACCTAACCACATCAATTGATGCTTACTTATTTAAAATAAGCGCATTAGCCTTAATTATTAAATGATTACATACATTGTAACTACCTTTTACTTTATTAACAAGAAAGAAATTTGGAGTTACTGATTTCTGAACCCTAATAACTGTGCGGTCAAAACAGTGAGTGAGGTAACTTAACTAAAGTTAAATCTTTATTTGACGAAATAAAAATTCATCACTAATAAAGGACTAATTAACGATGTTTTTTGGAACATGTAATAATGGAGATGACTGTAGAGTATTGCTTTGAGTGTGTTGGTATGAAGTCGATGGTGCGTGAAGCTCATGCTTTTCGTAGGAAGATATGATTTTATATATTTATCTTTATTCTATTCATCAATTTTTAATAGGGCTTGTAATGTTCATATATTTGGGAAGAAAAAAGGTTTTTCAATTACGTTTATTTTGGGTCGATTCAAACTAAAACATGGCCAATTTGGTTATGCTCATATTATAAAACAGGTTACACTTATAAAACTTGTTAACTTATAATTGTCCAAATGAGTTAAAGATCATGTTTGTTTAAATTTATTTGTATGCTCATTATTTTAACCATCTCACCATAATTCTATAAGGTGCCAATAGTCATTATTCCGAAGATATTTTCTCAAGTTTTCTCATTCATTGATGTGCAGCTTTTTTACAAATAATGGTTATGTTCCTGTCAAGCTAGTTATGTCATTCATTGATATTTTGTAGTGTAGATTCTTATTAACAAGATGAGATTTTGTAGATTAAAGCATATGATTTGTTTCTGCGTTTTAGGGTTTGAACGAGTCGATTTTAAATGGTGAAGTAGGTAATGGTTTAAAAGGCGTACGGATTTCAGCATATGTTCGCCGGCTAATCAATAGTTTTCAACGCTTTTAGGTAAGCTAAATCAAAGTTCCACTTTCCTTTCAACCACGTCTCCCGTCATTTCCAGAAGCAAATAGACAAAAATAAGAGATCTCGTTCAGTAATACCATCATATCACGTCTAATGGCCTTTCTCATCAAAACTAAAGATCTAACGAAGACAATGAGCGACTAAGCTTCTTGAATCATTCTCGGGGTGTAGAGTATTGTAACTTTTCAGTATTTTCTCATCTATTAGAAGTGAAATATTGTAGTTATTGATTAATAATTTATAGGCATTGATGTTTGGTATTCCTGAGTATTCAGTCGGTTTAGGTTTATTTCAATCTGAACGATTAGTCCGCCAATTGTTGTGATACGTGTTTCATAGGGTTTGATGTTTAGTTTAGGTTGATAAATCATGCACATTTCCTTGATTGATTTACACAAACCTTTGGTTACCAGTGTCGTGTGTTTACATTGTTGATGCCTAAGAATGGATTATTCAGTTAACCATATTTGTTTATCGATAATTGATTTGTTAAATGACAAAAGATTACTGTTTAGTTGCACGCTTGAACGCTGGGTTTGATTTGTTTTTATCAAATTTTTATAACTTGTTTGCTTATTTATTTATTTATTTATTTATTCTCAACACACAAATATTGCTAGTTTGATCAACACTCAAACTGTTATTTCATAATAGTGCTAATCTTCATAATGTCTAAAATCAGTTACATGGAACATTGACCACTTACTCCTCTTGCTTCGACACTTTAATTACCTATAGTAGTATAGGTATTTAAGACTTTAATTTCTTTATTTTTTATTAGCCGTGACATCTACAATCAGGGCCTTATTTATGTCCTTCTTAGCGTATCTACTGTCAAGGAACTGTTACCATACAACTATATGTATTCACTTACCTTCACGCCATGTCAGTGTAACGTCAATACCATATCGAATTGCCCGTCAGACACTTCCTAAGATACGGGTGCCTTTCCTTAAAGACAACATGATAGTGGTTGTGTCTCTTCTTTTTCAACCATCTTCCATGAATCACTTGCAACATCGTACCTCCCCACGAGTTTAAATGGAACACACTTATTTATGCTACGTGTACGCTTGACCGTGGCCTTGCTTTTGTTTTTCCCACCACGATTGCATCTAAGGTTCACGCCATGATTCCTGGACCGTCGGACCACAGTAACACACTCATGCTTAATTTCGTTCCCTTTTTTTAGCGTGACAGCCTAACTACCACCGCACCATATTGTCCGCTTTGGTCGGGACGTACCACCATCGCCTCACGGATTTGGTTGCCAAGGTGAAGACTTTCCAGGAGGTCACTCATCCTAATATTATTTCCACCTGAGCACGCTTAACTGTGGAGTTATCCTCTCATCCACTTCCATTAAGCGCCCAAAACACGTTATGATGGAGAAGGTATCCACCTCTTATAAAGAAGGCTTAGTTCTCTCCAACCGGTGTGGGATGCCACAATCCGCCCCCTTTGGGGTCTAGCGTCCTCGCGGGACCTGGCACTACCGGTGTCGAGAACAAAAGTACTGAAACAATTATAACAATAAGAAAAGTTACTAAAACAATTAATAGGTCATAGTAAATTCGTGTTCAAAAAATTATAATAATAATAATAAGAAAAATTAAGTTAAATAAAACACATGGTGTCATATTTTATCCGTTCTATACGAGGTTGTCGGCTTGTGTATGTAATCATCATCAACTTGTTTGTTTTCAAATTCACGGATGACTCACCATCTTACTTGTCAAAACGTTGAACAATATCATGTATGTAATTCGGATCTTCTATTGGTAACTCGTGTGAAGGCCAATTGCTATCAAATGGGCTTTCTATAGGTAACCGGTACGGGGTGACCGTATGTATTCAACGAGTTGTTTTACTCGCCCCACGAATGATAACTACAACATACCCCTAAGAAACGTAATGACAAACAAATCTTATTTAAAAACCTAACGACTATTAAATAAAATATATAGATTAATTTCCAGGTTCAAATCCGGTAAGGCCAACACCTCATTTAAATCGGGAATTTTTTACTCATCGTTCAAACCCGGAAATAGATAGTGTAGCATCCCACTTTTGATAATAATAAATAAAAGCGATTGTGTTTATTTAAAAGTGTGTTAATATTTAATTAAGTTGAATAAAATAATAAAGTGTGAGCTTGGTTAATAAAAGATAGAATAAAGGAGAGTTTTTGGGCCTTAGGTCCCTAGGCTTAAGTGTATATAAACCCCTTAAACCTCCCTAAAACCTTAAAATCTCTCATTATTATCCATCAGCCTCCTTACACACACAAACACTCTCAACCTTATGGCCGAGATCCGAAATCCAAGAACCAAGCTTAGAATTATTTAGATCTTTAGCTGAGCAACAAGAACAAGTCCGTATCTATACAAGAAGCTAACTAGTAGCTTAGCATACATCAGAAGGTACGTTTCATGCATAAATATCGTGTTTTAAAGAAAGGTTTGTCCTAAGACTTAGTACTAAGGCAAATCGGGTATTTTTATGCCATAAAAATATGAACTTGATGTTAAAAATGGACTTAATGGACTCGTTAGTATAGTTGGTTCATATAGTAACCATAGATCTAGCTTAAACGAGTTTGAAATCAATAAAGGTGTAAACTTTATTGATAAGTAAGCTAGATCTTGGTCTAAGATAGGAAGGAAAACGTTTAGGATATAATACAACACTTAAAATGCGAACGGGTGTTAATTTATGAAGTAATAATGATGATAAAGGTGTTAATACCCAACAGCGGGTATTTTCGAATGAAAAGAAAGCATTCGAATGAAAAGCATTCGATTAGAAAAGAAAAAGAGATAAGGAAAAAGGTGAAGATACCATTTGAATCGAACAAAGGGTCATTCGAACAGAAGGTTCATTCGAATAGAGGGTTTGATTCGAATGGAGGGTCCATTCAAATGGGAGGTTCATTCAAACTGATGTTTCATTCAAATAGAAGGTTTGATTCGAATGGGGACCCACTCGAATAGAAGCTGAACCACTCGATTCGAATAGCCATTCGATTAGAATTTTTCTGATGAAATTTTTAGTAAAAGACAATTGATAGAAATAAAACCAGCCAGGGGCTATGCCCTTTGGACCCCGCTAGGGGCTGCCGCCCCTAGAACCTTGCTGCCAGGGGCGCTGCCCCCGGACCCCCGTTCGTTGAGGGTTTTATTAATCTAGAAGTATGATGTGGATATGGTTAGTTAATTGATACTCGTAATTGTCAATTTTATTGTAGAGCCGTATGCAATGCATAATGCCCGTACGGTTGTTCGATTCTATCTTTTTTTTTCTTGTTATTCTTTTATCTTTCTTTTATCTTCCCCTCATCATGAAAAAGAGAGAAACCTTTTATTATCTTATATCATCAGGGTAATGATCCATCAACCTGCTGGTTCTTTTTTTGAAGTATCAACAGGAGAATTCATCATGGAAGTGGGAGAACTGCTGAAACTACGTGAAACCCTGACAAGGGTTTATGTACAAAGAACGGGCAAACCCTTATGGGTTGTATCCAAAGACATGGAAAGAGATGTTTTTATGTCAGCAACAGAGGCCCAAGCTTATGGAATTGTTGATCTTGTGGCGGCTGAATGACAATAACCTGGATTTCGCGTCAATTCTGAAATGAACCCTACCGAGTTGAATATTATTATTCTATGGAATCTTTATTATTCTATTGAATAAAAGTAATTCATAATCATCCGGTTAGGATCGATCTAAACCAGCCCATTATGTATATGATTCAACATGCCAACAATTAAACAACTTATTAGAAAGACAAGACAGCCAATTAGAAATGTCACAAAATATTATATAGTTAGTTGTGCACAGCTAAAGAGGGCAATACTATAAACTCAAAAAAAAACAGGACCCATGTTAGTTTCTAGCCCCATTTCCTTGTTATGTTTTTGGGGTTGTGTGAATACTCGATGTGATTATTTAATACACTTACCTTATGTGGTAAGTGTATGACTTATATGATTTATGTGTGAATGAATGCTTGATGGTGCGTGAACGATCTTCGTATATTGCATGTACCACCAGGTGATAGTTGAAGGTGTGATTGTTTATATATGATGTATGGATTATGTTTGTATGATATGTATGAGAGTGATAAATAAATATAAAAGAATGGTAAGGTACAGAAGAAAGGGACCAGATTCTAATAATATCCGAGACAGAAAAGGGACCGAGCCCTAATAATACTCGAGGCAGAAAGGGACCGGACCCTAATAATATCTGAGGTAGAAAAGGGACCAAGCTCTAATAATACTCGAGGCAGTAGGGCGTAATGCTCTTTAAAACGTATAAATATGTAAAGGATGAATAGATGTAAAGTATGTAAAGAAATAATAAAAGAAAGAATGAAAGAAAGAAAGAAGGTATATACTTATATATGTACGAATGAAAGATAAGCAGGTTAAGTATATAATATTTATCTTCGGATGCGTATGTATAAGTATGTGAATTCATTGTATGTTACTTGATTAACTAGAACTCACTTAGCGTAGCTGACCTTTAGTATGAACGCAGATAAATAGATTGAAGCAGCTGGCTTGGGAGAATGACACATGGCATGATTTGAAGAGACTGGCATCCAAAGAAGATTTGTCATGACGTTTTAATAAGCTACTTTATGTTATGTTTTAAAGACAAGTATTGAATGTTTGTAATGAATGGTTGACTGTTATTATTTCCGCGAAATTTTTAATTAACTATGATATTTAGAACTGTGTTTATGAGTAAATCCAACGCCAAAGTAGGACACCGGAAACGGGGCCTTACAAATAATCTCACCATGATATTTTTTCCTTCTACGGTGAAAGTGGTACGTGAAAATAGATTTATGGAGGTGGATTTTTGATAAAATGGGTTGAGGTAGTGGTGGTGTTTAAATAAAATCGGTTGAGGTGGAGGTGGTGCAGTGATATGAGAATGGTGAGAGAGGGGGGGTTTAAAAAAATGAAAACTAATCTTACAAGCCGCGTATAGCCCTATACGTACACGGCGTATAGGGTATACCCGACAGCCTATGATCATAATAGATAGAGGGGTGTAGCCTAATTTTTGGGTGGCGTCAATAGCATGACCCGTAAAAGATAAATACTCTTCCATCCAACACACATGTCATTATCCCGCAATTAGCCCAACCTCTACTTACAACAAGCTTACCCATAAAGTATCAAGGTGCACAATTTGAATTTTGTTAGGTACTGCAGGGTAGGCAAACAGGAGAATTGTTCATATCTACCCACTTTCCTTATCAATACCCGCCTTTTTGTCTATTGACATATAATTTAGTAATATTAACAAAGGAGGGATTCTTTAATAGCAAAAGCAAAGAAATTTCTATTGCATATTTAGTAACACTTACAAACAATATTGTTTGTATGAAGTCTTCGTATCATCAAGATGTAAGTTAGCAATAAGTAAATTAAAGAAGCATGAATATGTATTATTAAAAAGGATCTCCATTTTCATCAACATGGGTAAGTACAAACGCAATACAAATGGTCATATGGATATTGTCCATACTTGCACCTTCCGATGCCCTTATAATTATTGAAACATTGTTTTCCACATTCTTCACTATTACAGTTATTGGTCTTCAAAACTACAGTGCATCCATGAACAAATGAATGTTCACCTAAGAAACAAAAAAAAAGTATTTTTAGTTAATTAAAAACGTAAAATAAAGAGCTATAGTTGTACCAAACGGAGTAACAAACCTGCAATTATAATAATGAGTAGGATCAAGCATGAATATACAGACTTCGACATGGTTATCTTTTTATTCTAGGTTGTGTGTTAAAATGTTTTATATATATGTGATAGCATCCTTTATATAATCAAACCTTGTTTCTTATGCTTAACAAGTAAATTATGTTATCGGTCCTGTGATTTGTATTGTATAGCCATATCAGTCACGGTATTACATATATGTAATAGTGTTATGTATTACATATATGTATTATAACAATATTGTTATATTACACGTATTACACATATGTAATATTGTACATATTACATGTGTGTAATATTGTTATATTGAATGTATGCAATACAAAAATATTGTTATATTACATATATATAATATAACACATAACACTATCACATATATGTAGTACATCGAATACCACAATTATTTTTTTTAAATGTAAATTTATAATAAAAGAAATGATATTTAATCACGTTTGGGTCGAGTTTTCATGAGTTCTTTAATAGTTATCAAATTTTCTTTTTAGGGAGGGGTGGGGGTTCTCTCATGATCCATTAAGAGAAATCTCCTCGTTATAGAGAGAACTATAAAACTAATATAGAATTTGAGAAAACTCAACACAAACATAATTTTTTTTAACTCTATTTTTTAATTATAAGTTTACCTTCCTAAAAAAATTGTTCTTGATATTATATATATATATATATATATATATATATATATATATATATATATAAAAGGGTATGGATATTGTGAGAAGTGTAACGAGCTCGACAAACTGGAAGAAGAAGAAGTTGATTATATGTATGGGAATCAAGAAAATTTGAAATCCCAAAAATGCATAGTTTCTCCTCCAAAAATGACTTCTCCAGGATTCATTAAAAAATCAAGAATACATTCCTGTGAGAAAGCCTTCTTGGAATTAAAAAAAATGGGCAACCCTGAGCCAAATCACGTTTTCCAAAAACAAACAAAGGTTCACGGTGCTCGTTTTTCCAATTATGAAGCATGGCTAAGAGATCCGACTCACAGTCCATGAATGATAAATCATAGATCGAACCGCCGAATTAGAAGTGAAGGTGTAACTCCATTAATCCCTAATTTCACTCCATTTTCTTATTGTGTAGGTGCGTATGTACGTGTATAGGTACGTATTTTTGTATATGTGTATGTATGTTTGTATGTGTGTAGGTATGTAGGTTTGAATGTGTCTCGGTACATTTTTATGTGTGTAGGTAGATTTGAATGTTGTGTAGGTAAGAAAGGGAGTGAAATAAGGGATTAATGGAGTTACACCTTCACTTATCGCTGTAAAAAAATTTCTGAAATGATCCAATACCTATATATATATGTGTGTGTGTGTGTATGCGCTAGTTTTATATTGCATACATTAATATTCCACATATGTAATATCGCAATCGACTTTTTTTAAGGACAACATTGAAGAAGGATTAAAGAAAACAAATTAAGAGAGTTTTGATTAAGATGCAGCATCTGAATCATTAAGCATATCTTTGAAACTTAACCATTAAGAGGCTTCATTGCTCACTATAAGTCCTAATTCTTAATCTTTATAGTATAGAAGGAAGACAAAAACTTTGATGCTACTGTCGTCTATATAGGAGTACTATAGGTGAGTAAATTGATAATTACTTTACTTTAATCAGTCATCTTTTGTACTTTGAAAGTAAAAGAAGATTTCTTATTACCCTTAGCTAAAAATAATTGACATACAATACATTCACATACTTACATATATACGTATCCGAATATACATATTACATGCTTAGCATGTTACCTTTCTTCCATACATACGTACATACATACTTTCATACTCTTATACTCTTGTACTTTCATACTACATGCATAATTATCTTTACCATCTTAGATATTAGTAGGGTCTGGTCCCTTCCATCTCATATATTATTAGGGTCTTGTTCCTTCTGTCTCATATATTATTAGGGCCTGGTCTCTTCTATCCCATACAACCATACAAACATTTCTTTACACATACATTTCAATATATATACATTCATGCATACTCTTAACCTCATATGTATATCATTCATACACATCCCACATACTATACACTTACGACTTAAGGTCAATGTATTAACTAATCACATTGAGTATGCACACAACCCCGAAACATAATAAGGAAATGGGGCTAGAAACTCACTCGGGTCCTGCTTCTTTCTGAGTTTATAGTAATACCCCTCTTTTAGCTGTGCACGGCTAATTGTATAATAATTACAAGAATTAATTAACTACTTCTAACTATATCATACTTCTAAGTTATTATAAACCCTAGCTACAGGGGTCTGGGCGGCAGCCCCTAGCAGGGTCCAAGGGGCAGTTCTAATCGAATGACCATTCGATTCGATTACAATTCCATTCGACTCGATTACATTTCCATTCGATTCGATTACACTTCCATTTGATTACATTTCCATTCGATTTGATTACGCTTCCATTCGATTACATTTCCATTCGAATACTTTCCATTCAAATACCTTTCTATTCGACTACCTTTCTACTCGATCATATTACTTTTCTTTTGACTCATTTTTCTTAAGGGCTTGATTCTCATAAAGTTTCATTCTTATCACTTTCAACCTTTGTTTTCCCCGTCTTTCAATAGAAACGAGCCTTGGTTTTTAACGGCATCGTTTTCCTTCAATGTCTCGGTCCAAACGTTACCCGTTTGTCCCGTTTTATTCTACAAAACCTCGTTTACGTCCAAGTTCATATTTTTCTTGCATAAAAATGCCCGATTAGCCTTAGTATCAAATCTTAGGGCAAACCAACCTTAAAAATGTGACCTTTAATTTAAAGCGAACCTTTGTAGCTCACTTC
The DNA here is from genome assembly GCF_021521415.1 of Bidens hawaiensis. Classification (NCBI taxonomy): domain Eukaryota; kingdom Viridiplantae; phylum Streptophyta; class Magnoliopsida; order Asterales; family Asteraceae; genus Bidens; species Bidens hawaiensis. The sequence continues at coordinate 31,604 of NW_027506679.1, forward strand.
TAGCTACGGTATAGCTTCAACACGTGACTAAGGACGTTTCTCTTGCTTGTTTGAGGAAGATCTAGCACAAACCCTTCTTTGTTCGGATTAAAATCTGATCCGTAAAGGGTATGAGTGTTTGTGTGTGTGTTTTTGTGTGTTATGGAGGCTAGAAGATGGAAATTAGGGTTTTAGGTTTTAGGGAGGTTTAAGGGATTTATATACCATTAAGCCCATGAACCTAAGGCCTATCACCATCACTTGTTCTATCTTTTATTGCCCAAACCCACACCTTATTATTTTTATTTAACTTAGCTAAATAATAACACACTATTAAATAAACGAAATTCTTTTTATTTATTATAATCAAAAGTAGTATGTTATAATTTAAAAAAAAAAACCATAATGCCAAACAATTTAGTAAGGTATAACAATTTCTCATAAATGAGATTATATAATACACTAAATATAATAGTGACGAAGGATTAGAACATAATTTTTTCATAATAGAAATAATTCAATGGACAAAGTTTTCATCGTGTTTTAAAGATACCGGTTGTTTCAGCAAACTTGTTTTGAACTAAAATATGAACCCAAACCGCTCGTTCAAATAACCCGTTTCGACTCAAACTCATTCCGATCATAACTCTTTTTTACCCGCCCGTTTTGGCCCGAACTAATTTGATACAGTTTTAAACAACTTGTTTTGACCCAAACTTATTTTACTCAAAAAAACACATTGACCTAAACTTGTTTTGAAGCAATCACAAACCCGACTCACCTATTTAAATTAATACACTAAGAATACATGAATAGTTATTTTTATTTTTAAGTTAGAAAACACAATGATTTAAACACCATGACTCAACCCGAATTTATTTGATTCATAACACTTTTTGAAACACATGTTTTGACCGAACCAACTTGATATTCTTTTTAAACAACCTGTTTCGACTCGAACACTTTCCATTTACTACAAAACCCCTGAACTATATATGAGCCTGATCTGCCCGTTTAAATTAACATAAAAACTAAGAAGGCATGAATAATAAATTTATCTTTGTTTCTAGACAGAATTACAAATTTTGTCCTTTAAAATAAGCCAAATTTCGGTTCGTGTCCTTTTCTAAGTTTCCTTGCAGGCGGTGTACTTTAAACTTTTTTTTCCTACAAGTTTTGTCCTTTACGCTAACTGGGTTAGAAAAAGTCAGTTAAATCCCATCACGTGAGTCGCATGTGAGGGTACTTTTGTCCTTTCTTATATCTCTGCAACTAAGCCTCTGTATCACTCTTCCCCCTCTTTTCCATCAGTGTGTCCTTCAATCGATTCAATTCTCCGGCGACGCGACTCAATTAGGGCTTCAATCAGGGCTTCAATTAGGGCTCGTGTCCGACGCGACTCAATTAGGGCTTCAATCAATTAGGGCTCGATGCGAAATTCAAATACCAGGGCTCAATTGATGATGGCTTACTGTGTTTGTGGCAAGGTAGCAGTTGTTCGAACTTCATGGACTGATAGAAATCCAGGTCGTCGGTTTTTCTCTTGTCCGGACATGGTAAGTGTGTAATTCGATTTAAGTTCCAGTCAATTGTTTATACTTCATGTTTCTCCTCTTTTCCAGACATCGGATTGCCCCTTTCTTGGATGGCGTGACCCACCAATGTGTGAACGGGCATTGGAGATTATCCCGGGCTTATTGAAGTCGAAAAACAAGGTTGAACAAAGTTTAGAGAGTTATAAAGAACAAGCAAGGAAGATGAAGAACAGATTGGTCATTAGTTGGATCATTTTCATTGCAATTGTAATTGCAATGAAAATCTAACTAGTTGACTGAATTTGAAGTTGTTGACTATTTGTATTTTGACTTTATTAGTTAATTTAGGACTTTATGCAGTTTAAGTATTATGTATTTTGACTTTATTTTGGATGTAATTTTGGATCCCTTTTAAGCAATGTATCATCAGTTTATTTTGAATCTTTGGTTAGTTTATTTTGGACTTTTGGATGGATTGAATACACAATCTGCACATTGTGCACTATCTACACATGATGCACAATCTGCACATTGTGCACTATCTACACATTATGCACAATCTACACATTATGCAGAATCTGCACATTATGCACAATCTGCACATCATACACAATCTGCACATCCATCTATCTGCACATCATGCACAATCTGCACATTGTGCACTATCTATCTACACATCCATCTATCTGCACATCATGCACAATCTGCACATCATACACAATCTGCACATCCATCTATCTGCACATCATGCACAATCTGCAATCTGCACATCCATCTATCTGCACATCATGCACAATCTGCACATTGTGCACTATCTATCTACACATCCATCTATCTGCACATCATGCACAATCTGCACATCATACACAATCTGCACATCCATCTATCTGCACATCATGCACAATCTGCAATCTGCACATCCATCTATCTGCACATCATGCACAATCTGCAATCTGCACATCCATCTATCTGCACATCATGCACAATCTGCACATTGTGCACTATCTATCTACACATCCATCTATCTGCACATTGTGCACTATCTATCTACACATCCATCTATCTGCACATCATGCACAATCTGCAAATAAGTAAAAACTGCCAAACCATTACATGAAAAACTTAATACATCCATAACAACTTAATACATCCATACAAGTGTTTGAAAAACTTAAAATAAGTCCAGACAACAACTTAATACATCCATACCATGAAAAACTTCAAAAAAAGTCTAACAACTTAATCTGCAAAAACAGTCATAAAAATATCCATACCATAAAGTCATAAAAACTACAAAAACAGTCAAACAGTAGGCACATTAATCTGCAAAATTTTTCATGCATGATCTCTTGTTGTGACCCTTTTGACCACATGTCCCACAAGTGTTTGATCCTTTTGGCTTTGTCTTTCTCACTGCCTTCACTTTCTGGCCTTCACCCTCCACAGCCTTTCCCTTGCCCTTTGCATCAACCTTTGACTTTTTCCTTGAACCACCATCTTCCCTTTCCACTGCTGACTTTTTCCTTGATTTCTTTGGCCTTCCAGTTTGCTTTTTTAATTTAGGAGCTGTGATCTGGATTGGGACTTGTGATGTGGGCCACATACTCTTACCATTGATGGGATACACCTTGTAGCTATACACTGCCTTCCACCTATCCATTGTGTAAATTGGTTTGACAAATGTTTCTGGCCTGCCAACAGATCTGTCATGTGCACCCTTCAACCAAATACATGCCACCACATGTCTACAAGGTATCCCAGTTATCTCCCATCTCCTACATGCACATGTACTTGTGCTCATGTTCACTACACACTGATCACCATATGGACCTGTTACCTGATAATGATCCTCACCGTTCCAATGCACAGAGTACCTATCATCCAAATATGTAAACCATTCACATCATTTACAAGACAAGTAAATATTCACATACAACTCACCTGCTTGCTTCCTTCTTCACTGACTCCATAATTTGTGTAGCATATGGTGTTAGTAACCCTGATGACCTATCAATTACCTTCAACACAGTAACAATCTTCCTCATCACATATTCTCTGATGTATTCCAGCAATGTGATAATAGGCTTGTCCCTTCCATCTACCAGCTTTGAATTGAAACATTCACACATGTTGTTGGTCAACACATCAGACATCACATCATCATCCGTTTCTTTGTTTCTCATTATACATCCTATCATTATCCAACATCACATCATCCGTTTCTATGTCCAAAACCTCTAAACTACAATTTGCATCCTGCTGTTCAACTTCAAAATCAGTATGCAGTCTGAAATCCCTCATATCTACATCTACATCATGTATTTCACCATCTTCATAGTTGAAGTCACTATCTGAATCACTTTCTGAATCTTCATCACCATCCCTAGTTTTCTTAACATTTTTAGATTTCTTTTTGTTCTTAGATTTCTTCACATTCTTTGGTTTCTTAACTGGACAACCCTCTAGATGTTCATCATCATCAGAACTCTCATCTCTCATTTCATAGTTAGAATCCCTACTATCATCAGTTCCACTTTCATCTGAACTTGAAGACTCATCTCCACTTTCTTCATCTGAAATTGAAGAATCTTCACTATCTTCATCCCCACCTCCATCCCCACCTCCATCCCCACCTCCATTGTAATCCATATCCACCTCATTTGTAGGCTGCACACCATATCCACCCCCATCCCCACCTCCATCTACATCACCATTGTAATCAATCTCCACCTCATTTGTAGGTTGCACACCAAAAGCATCCTCTCCAAACATAGGGTCAAATTCTGGATCCTCATGACATATATCAATCTGGTCTTGTTGTTCAACAACACCAACATTATTCTCTTCTTGAACATTCACATTTGCATCCTGTTTGTCTTGTTCCACAACTACCTCATTTGTGCTATCTTGCCATTCCAACAACAACATTTTCTTAACTGAGTTTGCTTTATCTAGTACGACCTCGCTTGCAAGAAACTCCTCATTTGTTATCTCTTCAATGGTAAACTTTGAGGTTGAGCAGAAGTATGTGTGTACAGAGGTGAACTCATGCTCAACATACACATTCATTAACTGATTAAAAGCTCCAATATACTTAGCAAATCCCCTAACATCATCATCACTTCCCAAAGCTCTAAGCCCCCAATCCAAATCTGAACCCGGTACTACATAATGGTAGAATCTAACCTTATCTGTAGGATAGGATAATTCAAGCAAGATTCGATCAAGCTCGTGAACTGAAAACTTGTCAATATCTAGCATGTCAACATAATGGACAACGGCTCTCTTATAAACCCGTCCTGGAAATTTAGTGAAACTGCCACCATGGTGCATCTTGATCGTGAACAAATGTGGATTATTTACTATACAAACAAGATTAAACAGCTGTTAGTTAAATAAACCCAATTATAAACCCTAAAGTTTTAACTTACCATAAAACGCATCAGCATTTGATTGTTCATCAGCTTCACGAATGTAGAATGGAGGATGAGGAGGATCATCCATCTTACGTGTTTAAGTTCTGAGAATGATGTGCAATTGATTGAAGCCCTAATTGATTAGTCGCGTCGGACACACGAGGGTTTAAGGTTTCTGATCGCCGGGAATTGATTCGATCGACAGGGAGGGGGAAGAGTGATACAGAGGCTTAGTTGCAGAGATATAAGAAAGGACAAAAATGCCCTCACATGCGTCTCACGTGAGGGCATTTAACTGACTTTTTCTAACCCAGTTAGCATAAAGGACAAAACTTGTAGGAAAAAAAAGTTTAAAGGACACCGCCTGCAAGTAAAGGACACGAACCGTAATTTGGCTTTTTTTAAAGGACAAAATTTGTAATTGGGTCTTGTTTCTATGTATAAACTTTTATGTAAAATTATAGATTTTGCATTTGTTTTTGAGAATTATGCAAGGAAAGAGGTTTCTTAAACATACATATATAAAATAACTGTCACAAATGTATAAAAAAGTTAAAAAGAAACTTCGAAATAAACATAAATATTAATATAAGGGAAAATCATTTTCGAAATATTATGAACTGTTTGATAATAAACCGTGTACTTGAACCTAAAATATATCAAACTAATACAATTTATTTTCAACTACGATCCAGTTTTTATGCCCAAATGTAGTCAACTTGTACCAGGCACTTTAGGAAAAAGCAATTTCTAATCTACCTATACTATTAAATTAATAAGTTTTTTGAACAAATGACATATTTATATTGGTTCATAACTATAGTTTTCATATATATTAAGGCTTCTTAAATTTTTTTGGTTTAAATAATATTATTCTATTGCTACCCAATTTAATTCATATATTAAAGTTCATTAATGTTAATGATTGTGATATCTACCTATCACTAGTTGTAGTTATTGGATGGACTGTTTTGCTTTAAAGCATCAATATATTAAAATATCGGTTTGACATTTCCAAATGTTTTTTACATCTATTTAAGAAATACAATAATTGTTTTCAACATTCACTTAATATAGCTTAATCTCGAACCAATTTTCTTTACAAAAGATATATCTGCGCATAATACAACTACAACTTTTATGCGTAGATTGAAAAAATGTTGTTAATACTTTCCATATTTATCAAACTTTCTCAAAATATACTTTTTTCTACCTCCTATATATGTTTGTAGTAAAACACCATCATTTTCGATCCATCTCAAAAGTTATTGCAAACATAATTGAAAGTGTCTTGTATTCATCTATATTACTAATAATATAAGTAAGGATGAGATCGAGATCGAGATCGTACTCGTACCTATACCCGAAAGTACCTGTACCTAAAATTCGTAAATCTTGGTACCTATACCCATACCCGAATTTTATGGTACAAGTACGGGTACAGGTACTTTGGGTACGTTACTCGCTTTGGTAACCCTTTGTTCTTTTTTTAAATCTCCACTAAACTAGATATTGGTAACAGTACGATACCGACAATCAATTATTTATAATACCAAAACAGTAATGGCGCAACCAAAACATAATACCAAAACTAAAAATGAAGTAAATCAACCATAATATAAAATTCATTTAAAATCAAGTAATGAATACCAAATGCAAAGTATAAAAAAAATTTATTAAAATGTTTAAAACAAAATTAACTTATACAAAGAAAGTCAACATTCATTTAATCTTTGCTAGTCATCTTTTTATTTTCCTTTTCTTTGTTTATTGTTTCTTCAATTTCTATAGAAAAACAAGATAAAAAGCTAATACATGTTATTTAATAATATACACAATTACACATAAATGAAATAAAAATATACGAATACACAATATATGAATATACACATATATATTAAGAATGAGCTTATTCAACTAATATATATTATGTTTTGAAAATCATGCTTAAAAGTTAAGTCGTGAGTGCTGGAAACCTAATAAAAACCCCTACATATTCTAAACGGGTACCAGTACCCGTAATACTCGTACTTGTATCCGTACCTGTACCCGAAAGTACTCGTACCTATAATTAGTAAATTTGAGTACCCATACCCGTACCCAATAGATACGTACGGGTACATGTACGGATATGGGTATATGTATTGAATAGGTACGGGTATTCAGGAAAAAAAATCTCATACCTAAATATAAGAATCTACTTATTATATTGAAACAACATCATCTAATCCTATTTTGCCTCTTTCTATTGGTTCAATTTTCTATTTTCTCAAAATAACAAGTCCTATAATTCCTTACCAATAAAATAATTAAAAAATAAATTCATAATTAACATTCAATTGAATGGGTATCAATATTGTGGAGTTTTGTTAAGAATATAAATGGTTGTTATGAGATTTTAATATGTTCAAAATAGTCAAAGTTAATTAGTTATTTTTGTCTTTATGTGATTTCTCAAAATTTTTACATGTTTATTTGATTTTTTTTTATTTTCTGATTGATTTTTTTCATTTTATGGTAACGTTAAAACTTAAACTATTTTGGTCAAAAATAGGATTTAAGGATAATGTAACCAAATCAGTTTTGTGAGGTAGGGTGCTTGAACAAAAATGGTGATTATGTGAATAAAATAAAGATGAACACAAGGATTTGTTACGAGGAAAAACCCTTGATCAGTAGGTGATCGCCGACATAAAACCCCCGGGTGATGACAAATCGTCTATCACCACTTTATTAATAAAAAAGTATGGTGTTACAATGGTGGAAGCTTAAGCAGTGATTACAAAAGAGCTACGTGCATGTGTTACAAGTGTGTAGGATGTGTATGATGTGTGTTTCCTAACTGCATTAAGCTCCAATATATGATCAAAATACAAAGTAACTAATGTCCTATTATCACGCCACTTTCTCTATGGAGCCGTTACACGGTTTTGACCTCGTTGCTAATCCACTTGGACGCGAAATAATAGGGAAGACCATGTCAGTATACGTTGTACCTGCTAAAATATCAGTATAACTAAGAGAACAATCGTTAGTAAATAATAAGTACTAAAGATCCTTGATCTTGACAATATCTGGAATACACGCTAAGGATAATTGATCCAGAACATATGCCAGGATAACATATCCACAATATCAAAAATATGTGCCCTAACATCCAAAATGGTGGTTATGATAAGATCACAGTTGTCATTTTGCCTTTAAATTCAAACATCCTGCAAAATAGATGAGATTTGACAATCTAGATATAATTATCATATATCTATAAATTTACTAGGAACCTCCCTTCCGCCTATAATTATCACAACGTCTCTTGTTATTCTATTTTCATAACTCAGTGGAACAATAATCAGTATCCTCTTTTCTCTTTCTCTTTCTATAGATTTTTCATATGTCTGCAAATTCTTCCGAGCAATCGGATTCTGACGACCCGCATTCACAAAATTTTCTAACTTATCCATCTTCCGAGATCTGTAAGTTCACAGATCCGGAAGTAGACGCTTTATTGCCCTTTTTCCATTCGGTACAATATTTCACCCATTCGACTCCTCAAAAGGAGCGACTACTATTCCAAGACGTGGGTTTGTTTTCTGGCTTGTCCGTTCCTCATTGGATATACATACCCGTTCCCGAAGTTTACTCAAAGTTTCTTCACACTGACCGGCATAAGTTATGTCCAGGATATGCCCGATGCTATGGCGAGCATTGTTCATTGTAGAGAGGATTATTCAAAGGGAAGATCTTGAATTTGGTCTTTCAGAGCTTGCATACTTGTACTCCTTGGTAACCCACGAATCCAGCCGCTTCATTTTAAAATCTAAGCCTCGTCAGCCAGTTCCAATATATAAAACCACCCAAAACGGTTCCTTCTAGAAAAACCAGTTATTCTTTGTAAAGAGAGGTTCAATCCCTAGTGGGGATAATTTACCCTTCAAGTGGATTAGGAAGGGTAGGATCCTGGATCCTTTGACAAGTTGTTGATGATCACTTATCCTTATTCTGATCAATTTCTTTTATTATTTCAGTGGAAAACTATACGCTTCTCTCCGAGCTTCCTTGTGTTAAAGAAAGAGTGAATACCTTCTTGGCTCTAGACCCCGCAGTCAGAACTTTCAAAGCTAAAGCTCCAGAGACTTCTCAAGAGTCGGAAGCAAGCGAAATGTCAAGTGAGTGTTTTAATGTTTCGTAACAATAAATAAAGACAATAAAATGAGACTTATTTTTTTTCATATGAGGCAAGTCTGCATCCCAGTTTCCGTTGGAGGACATTGATTGTTTCATTGTCAAGAAGCAGGGGCGAAGGTTAGTGAGGGCCGGGGCCCCGGTTTTTTGCGTAATAGGGTAATTTTACCTGTTTTCGTCAAAAAAAAATTATACGCAGTGTAAATTTAGCCATTTTCGGCCAAAAATTTGAGCCCGGCCCCCTCCGTTTTTTGAAATTCTTTATACAATTTGAGTCTCCTCCCCCCCTTCCGGTGTCTTAGTTCAAGCTTCGCCACTGTCAAGAAGGAAACCTCCAAGGCTACTACATTCAAAGTCTTTAAACCTTTATGTTGGTACAATGATAATACCTCGAATGATGATGGGAGTTTTCTCCATATGATTTTGTCTCGAATAGTATCTGTTATTTTTCATGTTTCACTATCGTTAACTTATTACTTCAGTAGTTGGTGTAATTATTTTGGTTGTTTACATGTTCATTTGATATACTCTGTGTAGATACATATCATATTTTTCTTTACTTTACTTCTGTATGTAATATAATTTTAAACTTTTAATAACTTTTCTTTAGGGATTAATTGTTTTCGTATTTCTAGCCCAGCCCAAATGGTTTATGTTATATTTACTATTGCAGCCCAATAATAAACAATGTTTTTGAGTCTAGGCCTATTTATTGCAAGTTGCGTAAACACCGTCATCTCGTTGAAACCGGCCTATCTCTACTCACACATGCAAAAATACCCACAACTTATTGGCCATTTGCCCTAGCCGCAGCCGCTTATCTCATTAATCGACTACCCACACCTACTCTACAAAACACCTCACCATACCATAAACTATTTAATAAGCAGCCGAATTATGAAAATCTAAGAAGCTTCGGTTGCCTTTGTTACCCTTGGTTACGACCATACTCCCCTCATAAACTCCACCCAAAATCTAAACCATGCATTTTTGTTGCTATTATCCTTCTCAAAGCGCTTACTATGCACTTGATCCTACCTCCAACAAAATTCATACTTCTAGAATTTTGTTGAGCATCAATTCCCTTACCAAGACCTCACCACAACTATGGTCCCACCACCCAACCCACTAGACTAGTTTCAAATTACCATCCCCATTATTAATTCCATACCAACAGAAACATCCACTCAAGTCCACACACACCAAACCAATATTGATAACTCAAAACAAAATCCCCAATCAACTAACTCTACACCATCTAGCCCAGATGACGCCACACTCCAAAAGTCCTCTTCACAGCAAGACCCCACCAACCTATCTAGCAACACAATTTCCCCAAACTATACAGACCTTTCCCAACCTCTTCCAAAGAATTACCACCACCCCAGACAAACTCTTCCCAACCTATTTCAATTGAGTTACCACCAGCTCACAACACCACTACCCAAAATACTACCACCCCACCTAATGCCACCGAACCGATCGGTCAAACTCGCACCCGCAAACCTAATCCTAAATACCATAACCCTTCTTTTCGGTTGTATACGGCTATCAACGGTTCAATTAACGAACCTTCCACTATCACCCAAGCCTTAAAGCATCCTCTTTGGAGAAATTCCATGACTGAAGAATATGAGGCTTTAATGAAAAACAATACTTGGACTCTTGTTCCTTCCAACCATGCTTCTAACCTTATTGGCTTTAAATGGGTCTTTCGTACAAAGTACAAACCCGATGGTTCCGTTGACCGCCTTAAGACTCGCCTTGTAGCCAAAGGCTTTCACCAACGCCCGCAAATTGATTATGCCAAAACATTTAGCCCGGTTGTCAAACCCGCAACACTTCGTCTTATTCTTTCCTTAACCGTTTCACAAAATTGGACTCTTCGCCAACTTGACGTTAATAATAATGGTTTCTTACAAGGCACGTTAACTGAAAATGTAAATATGGCCCAGCCACCTGGCTTCATCAATCCATCTTTCCCATCTCATATATGCAAACTAAATAAAGCCATATATGGTGTTCGACAAGCCTCACGTGCTTGGTACGAAGAATTAAAATCGCATCTCAACTTGAAAGGTTTTCAACCCACCATCTCATATCCTTCTTTATTCATACAATCTTTCGGTTCATTTCCAATTTACATTTTGGTCTACGTGATGACATTATAATTACTGGTCCTAATTCTCAAGCCATTAATTTATTCATTTCCTCTCTCACCACTAAATTCTCCCTTAAACATCTTGGCACCCTATCCTATTTTCTTGGTGTTGAAGTCCTTCCACACTCGCATGGTATGTTATTATCTCAAACTAAATGCATTCATGACATCCTTCAACGAGCCAATATGAGTGATTGTAAGCCAATGACCACACCAATTACATGCTCCGAGCCCATCACACTACATGGTGGCACACCTATCCCATCATCCACGGAATATAGAGCCTTAGTCGGGGCTCTACAATACCTATCACTAAAGCGGCCCGACGTTGCATTTACAGTGAATAAACTCTCACAATTTATGCATGCTCCTACTACAACCCATTGGAATGCCCTCAAACGTCTCCTCCGATATCTTCACGGGTCAATAAACAAAGGTATTTTACTCCGCTACAAATCAGCTTTACAACTTCATGCCTTTACATATGCGGATTGGGCAGGAGACAAAGATAACTATCGAAGCACAACTGGTTACATTGTCTATTTAGGGTCAAATCCAATCGCATGGAGCTCTAAAAGACAACCCACTATTGCACGCTCATCAACAGAAGCAGAGTTTCGGCTGTGGCTTCCACGACAACAGAAATATTATGGCTGAAATCTTTGTTACATGAACTTGGTTTCACTTCTACCACCATTCCAACAATATTTTGTGACAATCTAAGTGCCACACAATATTCTGCAAATCCCGTTTTCCACTCCCGCATGAAACACTTAGCTCTTGATTTTCATTTCGTCCGAGAAAACGTATATGATCAGTCTATTCGAGTTACACATATTGCGGGGATGATCAACTAGTGGATGCCCTTACAAAACCTACTCCACGTTCAAGATTTCATTTTCTCATGTCCAAGATTGGCCTCACTACAAGACCGTCAATCTTGCGGGGGCATATTAACACTCAAGAATAATAATATTAAATTCAAATATTTTGAATTTAATATTGAGCTCAAATCAAGCCATATCTCCAGATTCTATTATTGGAAGATGTTTATCAATTGTATTTATTGTATTGAATTTCTTCCTTATTTTCAGCTTTTATATTTGCTATATATTGTAAAAATATTTATCAAAAGAATAACTTTGAATTTCCAATCATCAATTCAATTTTTATTATATTAACACTCAAGAATTTAATGTTATTATTCTTGAGTGTTAATATTAATGAGTGTGAGTACCTAGTTAGTTAGATTTAATAACATTGTGTGTAATTAGTCATGAAGATAACTCTTGAAAATCGTTAAAAAGTCGGCTGGAATCACCGTATAACTCTTGAAAATCGTTAGTTATGAAGACAAACTTGGAGGCCATTAAAGAAATGTCGTAACCCCCCCCCCCCCCCCCAAAAAAAAAAAAAAAAAAGAAAAAAAAAGTTCCTGATAAATGGCTTAACTAGTTAGGAGATTGGACTGGAACATTTTCGGTTAGTTCCTGTTGTGTAAATCACAGCCTACTAGTCTCTCGGGTTTTGTCTTAAAATGAACAGGTGGGTCTAACATTTTGGCATAGAGAGTAGAAATGGGCCTCATTCCGACTTTGAATGCCCTTATACTAAAGAAATTAATTCGTTGTTGATACAGGTTTGTGACCTTTTTGAAACAAGGCGAATGAATCGATGGATCATATATTTATAGCAGTGATGTGACGACTATCATTTAACAAGTTGTCGCTCAAAGATGTTGATAACGAACCGGAGCAAGCTAGAGGTGGGTGTCTTGTAAAGCGGGATGTCTACGATTTTGAACGACCATGCAAGTGTGTCTTAACAAAGGTTAGACAGTTAGACGTTACAAAAGAAAAAGAAAAACTAATGCATAAATCTATTAATCAATTCATAATTTGTTCTCCAAATAATAGTATATAGATCATGTGACATACAATTTTAACGGACTCAAAAATTTAGCGACAAGTACTGACGGAGTATATAATAAGGTAGAGACTTGATGTTCATGTGAGTCAGGTTCGATTCCTACTCCCATCATTTATTTTTAGTGGCACCAAGTGATGATGGGAGACTATGTGAGTATGTGACGTTCACCAGTTGGGTCCTTGAACTGAACGAGTTTTATCTCAACGCACTGTCGTTCCTTCGGATTCACGGATGTTGGCCTTAGGTGAGTGTTTTTGTTTTTCCCATATTGAAATTCTAGTGTATCCCGATGTGAATTTAGCCACTATCCAATTTGAAGAATTCGTTCGCCCTTAAAAAAATACAATAATAAACTTTAAGATTTTGGATATTCTATTTATTATTTTGATGTTTTTGATTTATCTTAATTAAACTGAATAATAATATACATAGGAATTATATTAAAAGATGTTGGAATCCTCCGCTAGTGGCCACAATTAAAAGATTAGGGGAACCTTTTGATTTTTTTTCAAAAATGTCCTTGCAAATAAATTTAAAACACAAATAAAGTTTAAAATTTTAACTTTCATTCATTTGACATTTTCAAGTCAGCATTTTGAAACAGTAATAATTTTGACGATAAATCTATTTGTATTCTCAAACTTTTAAAAATACTCAGATTTGTCATTTTTGACCAAAATGTAGTTAACTTGTACCATACAATTTATTTACCATTTTTTACTGTAAAAAGCAAATTTAAGTTCCACAAAACCTGAAACAATCATTGATAAAAAAAACCCCATAAATTAAATATGATAAATTTTGTTATATATATGAAAGTGATTGGTATATATTTACTAAATTAACCGAAAAAATAAATTGATAGATTTAAAGTATATATATATATTTTATAAATTTATATGACAATTCACAATTAGAATAATAATAGATAAATGGATTGATTTTTAAAAAATGGATCAACTCTTAAGCATGTATTTATGATTTAATAATTAAAAAAATTACTTTGTAAAATGAAAGCATCTTTGAGTTTTTTTTTCTTTATAATCTTCAACAATATACATAGCAAAATATGTTAATGATAACATTTGAAATTATATATTCTTTTCAATTTTAACGAACATGGTTTGTTGATAATTTTTAGATTTCACCAAGTATTTTGAAATATATAATAAAATAATATGTTAATATTTATTCTTATAAAAATGTATAAATATAATATAAATAAAATATAAAAGGAAAGTGAATATGGATATATATTAGGGTCAATTAACATATTAGTTCTGGAGGGAAAAAAGTTGTGAGATTTAACCATTAGCTGACGCGTGTCACAATTATTTTATTTTATTAAAATAGATAGATTCCTTTTATATGTAAAGCCCCGATCCCTGTGCCCTACTTTGGCGTTAGATTTACTCATAAACACAATTATAAATATCATAGTTTATTAAAAGCTTTCGCGGAATAATAAAACTTCAATCATTCGTTACAAAGCATTGAATCTTGTCTTTAAAATAAAACATAGCATAGTTTATTTAAACATCATGACAAATCTTCTCTGGATGCCAATCCCTTCAAATCGTGCCATGTGTCTGCCTCTCAAGCCATCTATTTCAATTTGTGCACCTGCGTGCATACTAAAAGTCAGCTATGCTGAGCGAGTTCTAGTTAAAACAGGCAACATACAATACATTCATATACTTACTTATACGTATCCGAAGATACATATTACTTTCTTAACCTGTTCATTTTTTCTTTCGTACATACATTTCTTTCTTTCATATTTTCATAATTTATCTTACTTTACATACATACTTATACGTTTTAAAGAGTCTTTCGCCCTATAACCTCACAGATATTATTAGGGTCTGTCACCCTCTTTCACAAATATTATTAGAGTCTATCACCCTCGTGCCATACAACCATACATACTTATATATATATATATATATTCATACATCCTCTTAATCTTTTCTATATCATTTACATACTTTCATATATCATTTATAAATCATTCATAGACATTCACATAGCATATATTTACTACTTAAAGAAAGTGTATTATAAAACATATAATGAATTTTAATGTAATTTAGATTTAGGGATAAAGAAAATGTCAAAAGGGATGAAAATGCTCGTCATAAGTGACTAAGATGATTTTAAACGATTTTAATTTTAATATTCCGTTAAATTGTGTGTGTAACGTATGGTACATTCAGAAACATTTTAATACCGTACATGTGAAGTTATTTCGCACTTAATAAAATAATATTTTGAAGTTATTTCGCATTAAATAAAAACATTTCAAAGTTATTTCGAATTAAATAAAAACATTTCGATGTTATTCCACATTAAATAAAAACATTTCGAAGTTATTCCGCATTAAATAAAAACATTTCAAAGTTATTTCGCATTAAATAAAATAATATTTATTCATTATTAAAAAAATAATATTTCAAAGTTATTTCGCTTTATATAAAATAATTAAAGACATTTTGGCTTAGTTGCTCTATAAATTAAGAATAATAGACATGGTTTGCCTATATAAAGGATTTGATAATGATCAATGTTCACAGTTAATATATTTTTACACACAACCCAGTAAAAAACATAAATATGGCCAAGTCTGCATACTCATATTTGTTCCTGCTCGTTATTGTAATTGCAGGTTTGTTTCCGTATGGTACATCAATTATAAATTTTGAACCGCACATTTAATGTTTTTAACAAATAAAAATATTGTTTGATTGTGTTTCAGCTGGGTCTTCATTTGTTCATGGATGCAATGTGGTGTTGAACATGAGTAACTGTAACAGTGAAGAATGTGGGAAACAATGTCATAATATATATATTGGCGTCGGAAAATGCGAGTATCAACATCTTCCCCGTGACCAGTTAATTTGCTCTTGTACTTACCCATGTTGATGAACCTGGGATCTTTTTTAATAAAACATATATAAATTGGTTGATTCATTTAAGATTAACATCTATGATCTTCCTATA